>NW_024724761.1:0-21167 GCF_018991925.1 Homarus americanus
GTTAGGTTAACATTTTTATATAGATCATTAAAATTTTAAAGGGCTTTTAATTTTTGTTCTATGAATTTCTCCAAAAAAAGGGATCAAAGTTTTGAAATCACCATAACAACATACACTACAGTACATTAGAAAAAACAATCATTTTTTTAGTGTGTGTTGCATATCAAACCAAAAAATCTGAGTTTCCTTTGGAATTTTTTATTTTTATTTTTTTTAACAGACAAAATTACCTCTTTCCTATATCTCTTTACTGAAGCAGAAATAATAATAATAATAATAATAATAATAATAATAATATTAATAATAATAATAATAATAATAATAATAATAATAATAATAATAATAATAATAATTTTATTGAGTGAAAGAAGAAGGGAGGCCGAGTGGAGGAAGAACGGGGGGAGGGAGTGGAGGAGAAAGGGGAAGGAGGGAAAGGGAAGGAAGAGGGAAAAGGAGAAAGGGGATGGGATAGAGGGTAGGGGAAAGGGGTGGGAAAGAAGGGAGGGGCAGGGAGAGGAGGGAGAAGGTAAGGTAAGGAGGGAAAGAGGGAAGAGAGGGAGAGAGGGGGAAGGTAAGGTAAAGGAGAGGAAGGGTGGGGTTATGAGGAGACATTATCCAATTTTTTGGCAAAGTTAAATTAAACTGTCCACCCGATAATGAGGTATTTCGTCGAAAGTCTTTGACCTAGAGCCATGACCTAGAGCCGTGACCAAGAGCCGTGACCAAGAGCCGTGACCTAGAGCCTTGCCTTGAACCGTGACCTTGAGCCGTGACCTAAACGATGACTACGACCGTGACCAAGAGCCGTGACCCTAGAGCCGTGACCTAGAGCCGTGACCAGAGCCGTGACCAAGAGCCGTGACCTAGAGCCGTGACCAAGAGCCGTGACCTAGAGCCTTGCCTTGAACCGTGACCTTGAACCGTGACCTAGAGCAGTGACCTAGAGTTTTGATCTAGAACTTTGACCTTGAACCGTGACAGAGTCGTGACCTGGAGCTGTGACCTAGATCCGTGACCTAGATCTGTGACCTAGAGCTGTGACCTAGAGCCGTGACCTAGAGCCGTGACCTAGAACCTTGCCTTGAACCGTGACCTTGAACCGTGACCTAGAGCCGTGACCTAGAGCCGTGACCTAGAGTTTTGATCTAGAACTTTGACCTTGAACTGTGACAGTCGTGACCTTGAACTGTGACCTAGATCCGTGACCTATACCCGTGACCTAGAGCCGTGACCTTGAATCGTGACCTAGGGCTGTGTCCTAGAGCCGTGACCAAGATCCGTGACATATATCCGTGACAGAGCCGTGACCCTGAGTCGTGACAGCCATGACCTAGAGCCGTGACTTTGCATCGTGACCTATAGCCGTTATTTAAGAGCCGTGACCTAGAACCGTGAGAGAGCCGTGACCTTTAGCCGTGACCTAGAGCCGTGAACTAGAACCGTGACCTAGAGCCGTGACCTAGAGCCGTGAACTAGAACCGTAAACCTAGTCCCGTGACCTAGAGCCGTGAACTAGAACCGGAAACCTAGTCCCGTGACCTAGAGCCGTGACTTTGCATCGTGTCCTATAGCTGTTATTTAAGAGCCGTGACCTAGAACCGTGACAGAGCCGTGACCTTTAGCCGTGACCTAGAGCCGTGCCGTGACCTAGTCCCGTAACCTAGAACCGTGACCTTGAGCCAGGACCTACATCTGTGACCTAGAGCCGTGAACCTAGTCCCGTGAACTAGAACCGTGACCTAGAGCCGTGACCTAGAGCCGTGAACTAGAACCGGAAACCTAGTCCCGTGACCTAGAGCCGTGAACTAGAACCGGAAACCTAGTCCCGTGACCTAGAGCCGTGACCTAGAGCCGTGAACTAGAACCGTAAACCTAGTCCCGTGACCTAGAGCCGTGACCTAGAGCCTTTCATATATACTCACATAGCCTTTATCACTTCTTAATTCAGCAGCATTACACCCACCTACCAAGTTTTATTACATCTATCCAGTTCACTTTATTGCAACCTTCTTCAAAATTATATTCAATATCGACGAATATATAATCTAACCTATAATCTAACTTTGATGTTAGCCGTTGAAATCCGTCTTAAGATAATTTAATTCCAAACAAACATACAAGGAGTGACCCCCTCCTCCCCCCCCCACCCCCGCACACTGTAGATAAATAAACGCTTTAACAACATTGAAAAATAATCCACATAAATCACGTCACAACAACAATGGCTGGACGTGCATGTCAGGTTCCCATTCAGTATTTTTATGCAAAGTTCATTTAAATGTAAATATCAGTTGTGATCTGTCAGCACGTACACCAGCTTAAGAGCTGACAGTGCCGTGGTAGTGTGGTGTACTCAGAACGGACAGTAACGGGTGAGGCACGGACCTCCTCTTAGTGCACACAATTTCAACTACCATTTGTTTGTGTGTTAAAGGGTCTATATAATTACAAACGAACTCATCGCTATATGTAACTAATTCTTGTGATTAATTACACACTATTATTACCATTACTATACCCAGAGATGATTATTATTATTATTATTATTATTATTATTATTATTATTATTATTATTTATTATTATTATTATTAGTAGTAGTAGTAGTAGTAGTAGTAGTAGTCATAGTATTGCATTTTTTATCATTATAATTATTATTAATATCGACTTCACTCCCCAATTCCACCCCAAAGCAAATTATCGACCTAATCTTTAACACCTTCAATATTAATGTCGTATTTCTCTTTCAGCTCCAGCATTAAGTTAACGAGCACTTAGCGTTGTAATAAGCTACATTTTTGGGTGCTTGCAGGTAGTGTATAATTAAGCAAGCGACCCCCCCCCCCGAGTCCACGTAACGTCACTGACAAAGTTGAGACCAAAATCAAGCGACCTAACACACTTATCCCTCCCACAACTAAAAAGAAAGTATAATAATAATAATAATAACCACAGCTATTATTCATCACATATACAACCAATACCTGACAAACACCGACCAAACAGCAGCTATCACTCCATCACTATGGGCATGCTTAAGTACAGTCGCCCGTGAGACGCCCGGTACAGATCTAGGGGCTGGCAGAGAGAGACGTGGCGAACCTGGGAGGTGTTCCGTCCTCCATGGGATGAGTTGAAATGTACGAAAATGTGTCCTTAGGAAACCCAACTTTGGACGAGATGAGGGTTAGGAAAACAGATGAGGAGAGGAGGGGGGGTGAATATAAAGTGTGGAGCGGGTTATTATTAAGAAGTTACACAGCAGCGTGTCTTGTTCAAAGGGTCATATACGGGAGTCATTTATTATCGTTTGTGGAAGGACATCATTTTTTAAAGGTAATCATGCATACACAGACACACGTACGTACAGTAGAGAGAGAGAGTGTGTATTTGAGAACCAATGTGACTAATCATTATGAGCGTATACGGTTAAATGCTCTTTACCAAATTTAACTGTGTAATACCAATACAAGTCCTTGATCAGCAAATAGAAAAACAAAAACCTTCCATACAATTAACAAGTTTCTGCACTACAGTATAACTTCCTCGATACACCTGGGTGATTAATAAGGTTACGTGTTCTGTTTACCTGTGTGTGTTTCTTATACTATAGAGTATTTTGAACCAGGTTTATCACTTAATTTTGGTACTGTGATAATGTTGCCCTGGGGACATCACCGGTCCTATAATGTTGTTTTGGTACAAATGAAATGATTATGATCAAGCTGCAGCGGCTCACTGAAATAAACCCCACATATTAAATTATACAAATGGCAGTTTATATAGAATAATGAACATACAAAATAACATTCTACACAAAATTATCTATAAAATCACTTAATTTATATAACGAATATCATAAGAATTTATATAAATTACTGAACATATCAAATGGTAATTTACATAAAAAAACATTAATATTTATATAAAATTTCACACTGAATTCACCAAAAATAAAAGATGAAAAATAATAACTTACATGATAAAGAATAAAAAAAAAGACTTGACAGAAAACAAAAACCTAAACCACCGCCAATTTACGCAAACATTTATTATCATCACCAAATATTAACCTTAGAACAACTTATCGAGGAAAAAAAATCATCACATACAGACTAAGTGACATTATTTTCCCTCCAAGCTCAGGTTAACCCAGTAACATTTGGCTGGATATTAACAAATGCTGTCCATTGACGATACAAACCTCCAATTTTAGCGAGGTTAAAAAAATATATACCCTGTATATTTAAATGTTGCATGGGATCTAATTCACGAAATCTGTTTAATAATACAGTATGGAGTGTAGATTTATCGACAGGAATGGGGGTCTGGTGGGGGGAGGGGAACTGATGGAGGGGGAGGGGGAAGGGAGGGAAGTGTTGGCGAGGGAGATAGGGTGGCTAGCAAAGGTGGGTACATCGGAAGTGAGCGTGGAAGGGAGGGAGGAAGTGTAGACGGAGGGAGGGAGCGTAGAGGGAGAGACAGAATGTGGAAGGAGGGAGAGAACGTCAAGGAAGGGAGAAAACGTCAAGGGAGGGAGATAACGTCGAGATAGGGAGAGAGCGGGGAGGGAGGGAGAGAATGTGGAGGTAGGGAAAGAGCGGGCAGGGAGGAAGAGAACGTGAGGGTAGGGAGAATGCGTGGAGGGTAGGGGAGAGCGTGGATGGAAGGAGCGTGGGGGTGGGGAGGGAGCGTGGGGGTGGGGAGGGAGCGTGGGGGTATATATATATACTGTATTCTTTTTAATATTAATGACAAAAAATATCAATTTAGCCAATTTTATTTCGTCATTCCAATTATACATTCATGCCTTTTCACCAGATTAACAGGCATGAAGGAAGCTTTACCTGGGCACAGTTTTCCTTACCAGATCCCGCTGTAGATTTCTGACTACTGGTACAGGAATAACAGACACTTCCCAAGGTGTTCATGTATATATAACCTGTAATATGGAGTTACAACCTTCAGAACAATTTCGTGAAAATATAAACCAATTGTCTCTTGAATCATTCTTAGAAATAGATCTTGACTGAATTTCATTTTGTATATTTATTGTATATCTGGAGGATGCTGAGTTTGTATGAACTGAGGCGACACCAACACAGTTTTAAGACAGAGTTAAGAAGTTTCTGGACACAGATACACATCCACACGACAGACAAGTGTTAGTACAGTATTATTCTACACCAAAGGTCCGCAACCTTTCTATTTCCGGTTGCATGCGGCCAGAAAATTAAAATTTGCGGCCGTCATGACGGCATCCAAAATATATGATGAGTGGCCGCCTAAGTTGATAAAGTAAGATGAGGTTGTTTGAACACTTGATGCAACCAAATGTGATACTCTTTGTTACACTGAGAAACATTACACCTGGCAGCTGATAACACACACACACTCAATGCTTGTAATGATAACAGCCCAAATTTACAGGGTTTTTTTCTGAGATTCAGAATAAGATAATTTTGCCCCCATTTGTTTCAAGTCCATTTTTTTTTTGACGATATATTGACGAGGCAGGTCTTGGTGATGCACAGTTGTAGATCCTGGACCTACAGAGTCATTAGTGGAATTTGGGGGAAAAAAAAGTGCATCACATAACAGAGACACCAGAAGACTTCATGGTGTTTCAATGTTGCCAGCAGACTTACGATAAGAACAAGTACACTACCGCTCACTAACACAAAGGAACTTGTGGGAGCAGCATCTACCAAATTTGAACCAGATTACACAAAGCTTCCCTACGAGTCTTAAGTAACCATTTTCTTTGTATTGTTGAAAGTGAAATATATTTAACTACGCTCAGTTATATACATTTTCACCCAATAGGTCACTTAAATTTGTCTTGTATACAGTACTTGTGTAAACATGTGGTTTAATTCCACACTTCTTATAATGCCCAGTTCCTGTTGGATTTTTTTCTTGTGAATTTAACACATATTGCTTAATGACACTGTGATGACTGCGGCCGGTGAGGTAACTACACATCCCAACTACTACCTTTATAACTACACTAAACCTCACAGCGTCATAACAAGCAGTAGAAGTTATCAAAATACTCTACTACAACACCCGCTCCTAGAACCAACCTAAGGGCAAGTCAGGGAAGGGTCAGGGCAGGGCAGGGCAGGGCAGGATCAGGTCAGGTCATGGCAGGGCAGGGCAGGGCAGGGCAGGGCAGGGCACGTCAGGTCCGGAGGTCAGGTCAGGGGCAGGCAGAGACAGGGCAGGCAGGATCAGATCAGGGCAGGATCCAGGTCAGGGGCAGGGCAGGAGTCAGGTCAGGGGCAGGGGTAGGGCAGGGCAGGGCAGGTCATGGCATGGGAGCAGGGCAAGGGCAGAGACGGGGCAGGGGGAGCAGATCAGGGCAGGGGGCAGGGTCAGATCAGGGCAGGGCAGGGGCAGGGGCAGTGTCAGATCAGGGGGCAGGGCAGGGCAGGGCAGGGCAGGGTCAGGTCAGGAGGCAGCAGAGGCAGGGCAGGGTCAGGTCAGGGGGCAGGGCAGAACCCAGGGCAGGGCAGGAGCAGGGCAGGGCAGGGCAGGGGAGACAGAACCAGAGGGCAGGATCAGATCAGGGCAGGGCAGGGCAGGGTCAGGTCAGGGGCAGGGGTAGGGCCAGGGCAGGGCAGGGGCAGGGCAGGGCAGGGCAGGGAGAGGATCAGATCAGGGCAGGGCAGGGCAGGGCAGGGCAGGGCAGGATCAGATCAGGGCAGGGCAGATACAGAAGCTCTACTGACAGGAAACACAACACTCAATATTGTCTTCACCAGTATACCTCAGCTCAAGACTCCAAGACACAGGTGTATATTACTGAATCAAGACTCAACGTACAGGTAGCAGAGGTGAGATAACCGAGACAAGTGTATGACAAGTGTGTGACAGGTGTGTGACAGGTGTGTAACGTTACTCGCAGCGATAAAATAAATAATGAATATCTACCTGACCACAATACGTTGACCACATTACACTGATCTCACCATGAAGACCACACCATGAAGACCACACCATGAAGATCACACCATGAAGACCACACCATGAAGCCCACACCATGAAGACCACACCATGAAAACCACACCATGAAGATCACACCATGAAGCCCTGTTCAACCATCTTCCCGTAGGCTTCCACCTCACCTGTATGAAGGGGGGGGGGGGTTAGTTCCGCTCAGGTATGTGTGAAAAGTAAACAAAGAAATAATCGTGGCCAGAAAACAACAGTGATGTGAATTGAGGAAGTTGTGGTTGGGAGGTCACTGAGAGGAAGTGTCGTATTGCTCATCAGTCAGTTGTTTCTCGTTTGTGTTGTTGTTGTTGTGGTGGTTGTTGTTGTGGTGGTTGTGGTTGTTGTGGTGGTTGTGGTTGTTGTGGTGGTGGTGGTTGTGGTGGTGGTGATGGTGGTGGTTGTGGTGGTGGTGATGGTGGTGGTGGTGGTGGTTGTTGTTGTTGTGATGGTGGTGGTTGTGGTTGTTGTGGTGGTGGTGGTGGTGGTTATGGGATAATGTTGTAATCTGTCCATTAACCAGTTGTTGTTGTTGTTGTTGTTGCTGTTCAAGATAACGAGGACTACAAAAATCTTCAGACTGAGGTAATGTTTACAACTAGATGGAGACCTCAAAACTGATCTCATGAGAGTGATCAGACGACGATGATTAAACTATGCTGATCACTTTCCGCTGATCACACTGGGATGATAAAAGTCCTGATCTAAGCCTACATGTTGTTGAATGCTTGACAGACGTTCTAGAAATATTGATCAAAGACAAATATTACTCTATACATATTAATTGTATAAAGACAGGTATTGCTTTGTAAATATTTCATAAACGCTGAAATAATGTTCCCACGACAACTACAGCAAGATGATAAACAATAACAAAATAATTAATATCTAGCAGGACAACAAGAGGACAATGAACACAAGTAGGAGGAATATATGAATAAGACACCTGTGTACCAGCCTTCAATTTCCACACCTGTGACAGAGTGGCAGGTGTTAGAGTATACCTGTACTGGTGGATATTGTATTGTACTGTATTATAACGTAAGCATACACCACCTATTTGTATTTGATAATTACAGCAAGATTTTTTGTATTCGTGTACTGATATGAAGAATGCGATCATATCAACAGGTAATAAGCAGGTATTAGGACACTGTATCTTCCGCCATTTTGTTTCCTTCCTTAAAACCAGTAACGTAAGATTCGTTTAATCTATTTCTCTCCTGTGGTTTGTTGAATGACCTGATGGGTGTATGAATTAATGACTTACAGGTGTACAAACAACCCGAGAAAAAAATCCTTATGAAACACCTGAACAAATCTCAACCCTGACACGTGTAGCTTCAGGTGTTGTCACGAGGCTGGGCGTGGCTGTCGTCATCTGGTATTTTCACATTAAGAGAAACAACAGAGAGTCGTTAGGTTTCCATTTGGAGTCCTGAGAGCTACGACAATGGATGAAGCTTCAGCCAGACACTCCCCCTACTAGGCATATAGACACAAACAGACACACACAGCCTGGCGTAATGTGAAGTTTATTCCATAGACCAAATTTCAAGATGGTAAATGGCATTAGCTGCAAATAGAAATAAATTATACACTAAAACTCCCATCTTAAGACGCCTGAACACCTGTGCCGCATATACAGTTACGTGTTAAAAATAAATTAAAAGAGCATTGTTTGTTTGTGTCACACATGAACCACCGTAGATGTAGACCAGGATAACAACCTGAAGGGTTGGATGAACTACACAAGACCCCGTCAGGCATCCTTGTGTCTGATCACCCCTACAGGACAGTGGTGTCAGGCTCCGGCAGAAGGAGTTATCCCCGCCTCAACTTCTCATCCACCATCTTGGCTGCTCGATGTTGGTTAATGGTGTCAGACGATATCTAGACCAAGATGAAGTTGTCAGGGCGTTGTAGTGGCTGACAGATGGTGATAGGGAAGGACGATATTGCTGTACCACCGACCACAGAGTTGTACAGCCACCTGTCTGCCCTCTACACCACCGACGAATATCAGAAAAACCGATGAACGCTTCCATATACAGAATAAGGAAGGTAGATTCTTCCCCTAAGTCAACAAAACATGACAACTTGTGACTCACCATCAATAGCAGCACACTATAATAATACTTAACGTGGAGGAGATGATAATGTGAGTTAGAAATGTTTATCTGAATTGTTGATGGTAGAAAAAGAGTCCGAACTCAGATATTTATACAGCAATTATTATCTTCCATTTGCATACAAACACTCCATTATATAGACTCCATAAATCTGTTCTTGAAGTTCATGTGAGATATTTTTCCTAACAAGATTGTGTGTGTGTGTGTGTGTGTGTGTATGTGTGGTAATATGCACGTATCATCGTACTTGTCTAATGATCGGTGGGCGGCAGGAACTATTAACTAGAATACTATATCAGTTAATACATATATTGTCTACAATCTAAGTATCAGCTGCTAATAGGATTGTCTGTATCGATTTAAACAACTTATATAATCACTCCGGCTGCTGTGTTCCCAGAGTTGATAGATCACACCACGGAGATGGCAGCGATATTCACTGTACGAAAGCTATTGTTCAGATAATCCCTGGATCAAAAGAATGTGATCAGAGACTAGAAATCATCCAACGTCACCCCGATTTTCAAGAGAAGCAGAAAGAGTGCGGCAGAAAGCTTTAGTCCAATCAGCTGAACATCACGTCGCCACAAATTTCTTGAGAAAATCTTGAGTGAGCCATTATCCAACACCTGACAGCACAGTCACATCAACGCATTACAACACGGTTCCATGGAGAGTAAATCTTCATTCACAAATTTCCTCACATTCTTAGAAAGGGTAACACACACACACACACACACACTACCTTCGTTGGTGAGCTCTGAAGTGACTCGAGAGGCCGATACGGGATCGACAGGGTCGTCCACAGTTGTTGCATGTATGAAGGGCAACATCTAGTGCGGGAGGGGCGGCAGCAGCGTCTTTCCGGCACTGGCGCTTGTCTGCCATGCAGTCGGGCTAACACGAAAGTATTGACACCTTCCCGTGTGAATGTTTTACCTTAACCTTTAAAGTGTCCACTATTGGAAGTCCATACAAACCTTTTCCTATGAAGTCCCCAGCCATATTTATTTTGCGCAAATCATTTTTTTCTCCCAATCCTTATTAAACGTTATTTTACGGTTATGGGCTTACGAGACAAATGCTGTACCTTCAGTACTACTGCAGGCACATCCATCCCCTGCTATCACCTCTACACTCCTCACAACCTCCCTGCCTGGTTTCTTGACACGTTTATCGTCAATCTGAATTCTTGTGCCACCTGTCTTATAAGCCTGTTCCTCTATTTCTTAAACATGTTGCATACAACCATATTCAGTACATGACTCAAGTATTTTTTCCACACTCCCCCATGCACACCTTCATAATCCTCTACAGTATGTGTTCACCGACATGACGGTTTAGGTCACTGCCCAGTACTACATTTCCCTTATCACCAAGTTCTTATACTTCATACAGCAACACATCCCAGAACTTGCCATTCTCTTTCTCTCTTAGTTCAACCTTTGGGGCGTTTGAGGATATAACAGTCACCATTTCTCGAGTACCAGCAGCTTCAAAACGATAATTCTCACATTCACCCTTTTCACCTCTAGTACCTTCACCGATACATCCACTTGGACGATCGTCTGGTTTATATTATTTAACGTAACGTAACGTAACCTGATCATGTAACTGAAAGGGATAAAAAATGACATAAAACAGACGCTCGCCCAAGTGGGATGACACCCCTTCACCTACAATGAAGATATTTATTCATTACATTTAATTGATTTTATTACGACTAAACTTCATTATTTATTTTCTTACAACTGCATTTTATTACTCTCTTGCGTCAGTCAATACACGAATAAGACGCACATCTTAATATAGTTAAAAAACGCTTTACCTATTCTGCTGGTATAATGACACTCTCAACCAGGTATTACCCGCCATGAACGGCTGTAACCTGGCTATCTACGAATCTTTGTAAGGAAAGATACGATTAGCGCCTTTACTTACACGTTGCAGTAGAGTTTTATTTAGTTTTTTTTATAATTCTCGTACTGGGAGTTACTGGGGGTATGATTATAATCAAATGTTCTTTAAGGCGAAATTCTTAATGGAAGTGCGCAATAACCTGTCTCTTTATTGTGTCTGGTGGTTCAGTTTTTCACAATTGAGTGTTTTTTTCGTTTGTGACTTGAGGCAAAATGAGACTTGCTGATTATTGTTACACGTTAAGCAGAAAGTTAAATGTGTAATTTGAAGGAAAGTTGATAATATTGTGAATTGTGTCAACCACGTTTTTCATCATTTTGGTGTGAGTTAAAAATATATAAACAATAGATTTATAATTTGCATTAGCATAATAATTTATTTGAGAGGCAACTGTGTCAGCCCAGGAAAGTCTTAATAGGAGAAAATCAGGTGACCAGCACTTTGAAGCGCCTCCCCCCCCCCCATCTCTCACACACACAAAAGCAACAACAATAATATCTTGTAGGTACAGTACTTCATAAGGTTAATGCCTACAATTATCCCAGAAATATTCATATTTTCATAAAGTGATTATCTTTTATTATTATGAACTGTTTCCCAGTTTACATTACTGTACTATTGTATCGTAATGAATTCCCTTTTATATATGAATTCATATATATATATATATATATATATATATATATATATATATATATATATATATATATATATATATATATATATATATATATATATATATATATATATATATATGGAGTTAAGATACAGTTTTTATTCATCGATTCATTGAACCCAAAATATTATTTTAGAGGATCATCTTTAAAATATTGCCTTTATCTTTGCAGCTTAGGTTCATGATAGCTATCCTTTGGAGGTTGCGTGTGTTGGGTCAAGTTTGGTTAAAGATCAAGTTCACGGAGTCAAAACCCATAAGGACGGATTATACCTATTTTCTTCAATCTCTCAGATTAGATTCCAGCCTTCAAATGGCGGCTCATGGATAACTTTTTATATTTTCATCAGACTGTGTCTTGGGCCCAGTAATCCAGGAACCTACTGTCCAAACCAAATATAAAGAAACTATTGGAATTATGCGACTTTTAATTTAAGAAACAACCATCAGCTAACTGTCAAGAAAATATGTGTGTACAGTCAACACAAAAATTATCGCGGTGCTTGCCGTAATTTTCCTCCTGGAACACAAGATGAAATGTTTAGAGAACCCGGCCATGCCGACCCTACATGAGTGGCCGAGGTATTTGTTCCTCCCCAGCTCCAACGGACCCCAAGGGCGCGATAATTTTTTTATTGACTATACATGTATGTATACTGTACAGCTCATTACTATACAAGCCGACACCAAACTGCTGTGTAATTAATGCTGTTATGGCTTTGTGTCAAGTGAGTCATATTGCACTGTGGTGACGTTAATATGGACAAATGTGATAATTAGTGGGCATGAACACCTTAGTTGTAATTCAGACGGCGTGTTAAAGTTTAACCAGGGCGTTTTTCATGTACAGGTCCGTTCAGAATTTCGTTATACACCCGCGATGTATGAGTCAACCCATATTTACTTGAGTGATTTGGCCACTGACGAATATAGGTAGACACATAATGGGAATAACACATATTAATAGAAGAAACGAATAGGTTTCATCTCAAGCTAAAAATGAAACAAGATTGCAATAGAAAAACAAAACAAACCTGAACGGCAGCAAGAAGGTCAGAGAAACATATCAACATAGGTAAAGGTCAGCCACGCCGGGAATACTCAGGACAGGATAAGGTCAACACTAAAATGTGACCAGCTGCTGCACGAGTAGAAGATGACCAAAAGTAACATCAATTTCCTTTAGTATTCCAAACATCCCCCCATCCAAGCAATGTTCCAGTGGTCCCTACAGCTCCTCGCCCCCAACAATGCTCCAGTGGTCCCTACAGCCTCTACCCCAACAATGCTCCAGTGTTCCCTACAGCTCCCCGCCCCCAATAATGCTCCAGTGGTCTCTACAACACCCACCCTTAAAAATGCTCCAGTGCTCCCTACATCCTCTACCCCAACAATGCTCCAGGCGTCCTTACACCCCCTCCTCGCCCGCCCGATAATGCTCCAGTGGCTCGTCAGGCCATTCAACCGGTCATTTTCCGTCGTCGCTGCTAGCCACACATTTTTTCAGTTATTACTTCAGCCTCGATGCATTCTAAAATGATTTTCCAAAGCTTCACTTAAGATATTTATAAGTGAACAGTCTATAGGAGAATTTATCATTCGTTTATATTACAGAAAAATTATATATAACGAGTTTGAAATAATTTTTTCCTCTCATTTATAGATTAGGCGATTTTTTTTATGCTTTTTTTTATTACTTTTCTTCCGTCTAAGTGAAGACAGGGTGATGATAAGGCGCACGAGGGAGGAAAAGTGTGTGTGTGTGGCCTGGGGCGAGGGAACGGACCAAGCCGTCTAGGGAGGAAAAGCCTCAGCTCGCCTTGCCAGGATCATCCCACCATATTTCCATCGCGTCCCCACTCAACAAGCAATCATGGTCGTGAATCCCGATTTATGTGTTTACTGAGCAGTGAGATGTTGGTCTTTCTATAAAAAACTGGGGGTAATTGCGCCAGATTAGAGTGAGATATGGACACGATATATTTGATATATTGCAGTTAGGTACCAACACCCACATAGTTCACCAAACTCCTACAGATTTCGTCCGTTTTTTATTATGTTTTACTTTAATGACGCTACTTTACCTCCAACTAAATTTATTGGAGTAAATGTTTATGATCTACTAAAAGTGAAAATGTCAACAAGTATAACGGTTGCTTCGTGTTCAAGGGTGGTCGGCACTAAGACCAACTAGGAGTTAATTTGCTTACGGTGAAGAAGCTGCGACAACACAACAATCTTTCTGGTCATCGAACCCAGGGAAACAAGCTTGCAAGGCGAGTACTCTGACATTGTAGCACAGATGTAACTTAGTGGCTAAATATAGTGTAGTGAGTTATAACACTTCAAATTTGCCTAAATGATCGGACATCGTTAATTCAATATCCATTCATAAGAGTTTCAAAAGAACTTACTAATTAGTTCCTCGAACCTTTTAATGATTATATATACGTAGAGTTAATTACCTGATTTACCTAACGACCACTACAGCTAGAGGTGGCCAGGACGGGGGGAAGGAAGTCAATGGCCTGTGTAGGATCCCCTCATTTTTCGTATAGTTATCTGGTGGACGGTTCTATAGGTCTACAGCCCTTGAGTTTGTGGAAGACCTCGAAAACGTGACCTGGGTTTACGTCTTTTTATGCCTTGTTTGTTTTTGAGGGGCAGCTTATATATCGTGCCCATAGTAGTATCTACACTACATTATAATCTGTCCTTACACATAACTAATAATAAATAAATGATGCAGTAATAGATTAATACAGAGTAGTGATTACACACACACACACACACACACACACACACACACACACGCACACACACACACACACCTGCGTAAAGGATGAGTTCTGGGGTTCTTCTTCTACCCTAGTTGTGGTTGGCATTATACAGCCGTCCATTAAGTAAATGAGACAGTCGTTTATCTGTTTGTCACCACCCTATATTCCTCCACAAACTCAGGAACTTACCAATAGTCTACCACTCAAATGTAAAATTCATTGTCTGAAGTACAAAGAAAATCGACTATTAATTAAAAAAATTGTAATATTCACCACAACAGCGGCAAGTGGGCCCGCGATGTTATTCTCTGGAGCCATTCGCGGTGCTTCACCTAATGAAAACAGGCCATCACTGAACTCTTTCTGCTTTAACAGGAAAAAACCACTGAGTGTTGTTATCTGAGCCTAAACTTGAGTATTAATGTGGCTACAACCAGTGGTTCTTTCCTTCTAAAACTAGACTCTTGAACCAATCTATTTGACGAGGTGTGAAGTTATTGTGGTGTGGCTTTACGAGATGATCATTACTGGGAGAGATGGCGAGGAATTTTTATCGTGTTTATCTTTTATATAACTAAGAAAGATGAGTAATGTAAGATGAAGAATAAACTCAGTGGATGGTGTTGTCTAGAAAGGTTATATACTTATTATAAAGGAAGAGAGACTGAAGGTGTAACGATATTATGATACGAAGTCAAAATCCCCAACTTGTATGAATAGAATGTAGGGAATGTGAATAAGGCAGATATTATTGTGGAGGGCAACGGGCATAAAAGATAAAAATTGGAATGAATGAATATATAGGAAAGTATATATATAAAAAAAATGGTGGCGTTAAGATGAAGTCGTACAAGAAAAGAAAGATAATAAAAACAAACTAAAAATTAAAAGGTAAACAGAAAGGATAAAGACCATGTCAATAAAAGAAGGGGAAAGCAGTGGCAAGGAAGAGAGAAACAGAAAAATGAAGAAAAACGGTAGAGGGAAAACTGAAACACACAGATGCGATTAAAGGGACGAAGAAAACTATGCAACATTTTTAAGGGGAGGAAAGGGTGAGGAATTAGAAAGAAAATTAAACCGAGATATTGTAAAAAATAAATAAATATGTGTACGATTAAACAACAAAAGAAAATGAAGAGAAAGGATAAGGGTTAACATTAGAATAAAAGGTACAGAGAGAGAGAGAGAGAGAGAGAGAGAGAGAGAGAGAGAGAGAGAGAGGATAAACGGCAGAAACAGGAAAGACAACAAGTAGGGAGAAGAGGAATATTTGAACATTATGAAGATTTAACGATACTTAATGATGGATAAAGAGGCAAAAATGTTTATTTAAGGGAAGACAAATGGCAGAGGGAATGAAATTACATGAACGGGAGGAAACATACCAAGGAGGACATAAAGACACCAGTAAGCAATTCATGCATAGAGAAGACCGTTAATGGTACAGTGGAACCTCCATATAACGGACTTTTCTCTCCATATAATCCGCTAGATGGAGGTTTCACATCTAATAGACCCTCGATGTAACAGAATTTCATCTCTATATAGTCCACTAAGTAGAGGTTACACTGTATAAGGGTTGAAACATTAAAACACATCTACCCTAATATAAGTGAGATGCCGTGATGAACAAGGCAAGTGCCACATGAGTCCTCCAAGTATACCTGAGTGTGTGGTAAGGTTGTCATTGAGAAACAGGAAGGATTTAGGGAAGGTACTGGTGGTATAGATAATTATTTTTAGTAAGGGTCCTGAGAGAAAAACAAATGATAACAAACATAAGCCACAGTTCTGAATATGAAGAAATTATATGATACAGTGGATCAAGAGACATTGTGGGAAGCAATGAAGATTTGTGATTAATGCAGTCATTATATTGTATGGGTCAAGATGTGTGAGTTAACAGGAAGCAAAGTTAAAACTGTGGTGAGAGTAGGAGAGTCCAAGGATGTGTGTCATGGGTGCTTAACATATCATAACCCTAAGTATTAACCATTAGTCCTATTGAATATATTAGTGTACAAGAGGGCCATTTAAAATAACACACCAATCATATCCAAAATGAGTTAAACTGTTAAAGCCTGAGTTATGTCTTTTTCCTGAAGAAATATTTTATCATATCACTGTACACGCTGCTCTGGAGGCTGGTGCACGCCGCTCTGGAGGCTGGTGCACGCCGCTCTGGAGGCTGGTGCACGCCGCTCTGGAGGCACGCTGCTCTGGAGGCTGGTGCACGCCGCTCTGGAGGCTGGTGCACGCCGCTCTGGAGGCTGGTGCACGCTGCTCTGGAGGCTGGTGCACGCCGCTCTGGAGGCTGGTGCACGCTGCTCTGGAGGCTGGTGCACGCCGCTCTGGAGGCTGGTGCACGCCGCTCTGGAGGCTGGTGCACGCCGCTCTGGAGGCTGGTGCACGCCGCTCTGGAGGCTGGTGCACGCCGCTCTGGAGGCTGGTGCACGCCGCTCTGGAGGCTGGTGCACGCCGCTCTGGAGGCTGGTGCACGCCGCTCTGGAGGCTGGTGCACGCCGCTCTGGGCTGGTGCACGCCGCTGGCTGGTGCACGCCGCTCTGGAGCTGGTGCACGCCGCTCTGCGCTGCTCTGGAGGCTGGTGCACGCCGCTCTGGAGGCTGGTGCACGCCGCTCTGGAGGCTGGTGCACGCTGCTCTGGAGGCTGGTGCACGCCGCTCTGGAGGCTGGTGCACGCTCTGGGAGGCTGGTGCGCTGCTCTGGAGGCACGCTCTGGAGGCTGGTGCACGCCGCTCTGGAGGCTGGTGCACGCTGCTCTGGAGGTTGGTGCACGCTCTCTGGAGGCTGGTGCACGCCGCTCTGGAGGCTGGTGCACGCCGCTCTGGAGGTTGGTGCACGCTCTCTGGAGGCTGGTGCACGCCGCTCTGGAGGCTGGTGCACGCCGCTCTGGAGGCTGGTGCACGCCGCTCTGGAGGCTGGTGCACGCCGCTCTGGAGGCTGGTGCACGCCGCTCTGGAGGCTGGTGCACGCTCTCTGGAGGCTGGTGCACGCCGCTCTGGAGGCTGGTGCACGCGCGTTTGATGGAAAACGGATTTTTTTTTATTAATGTTTCCTCTTCAGTGAACGCTGAAAGAAGTAATGATATCCAAACCAGACGAGATTGTGTTTCACTGAGGACAACTTGTATTCTCGGTTATGTTATAGAAAAATGAAGAGATATAACAATGTTGATAAATATTCTCAAGGAGCCCTTTTACCACACCATACTTTAACTACACTTACAATCTGATCACATTCTCTACAGAGTTTCCGTTGCGGCGAAGAGAAGTATTTTGGTATTCGAGAGATGTCTCTCGAGACATTGATCCTACTAACATGGAAAATCTCTTTTGAAATGATAATAAAAATTTTCTATGCTATTCCACGCAGAAGGAATATTCCTTTTAGAGAATTCTGAATAAGAGGAGAAATGAAGGTGTGATCTGAAAAGGCTTTCCTTGAGCACACATGAGCGGCGGTGAAATGAGAGAGAAACGTCACATACTTACATACACGAAAATAGTCAATAAATATTTTAGGAAAAGTCTGCAAGTAGATATCATCGGACTCAGCTACAGAAGAGAGAAGCGGGGAGTTTACCATCACAGGGCTTGAGTAATAACTGTCATATTTCACCATTAAATGTGATAACAGCGAAAGTAATATGAATTAGTGAAGAACTGCAATGAGGAAGCAACTCTCTCTCTCTCTCTCTCTCTCTGTTTAATAGATACTTCAGGTTTCTTGTACATTAAAGTCAGTCTCTGGCTGCTACACACAGTGACTCCTTAGCACGTAAATACAAACCCAAGTTTCCTCAATTCCCACTTTCTTTTCATCTGTTGGTACCCGTTCACTTCTCAGTCTAAACTACTTCACTGCTCTGTTTTGTCACGCCTTATAAAGTATTGTCTCTGGTTATGTATAACAATATAATTATTTGAAATAAAAACATGTTTAAGTATTAATATGAGAACTCCTAGTTGAGGTGAAGTTTGGCAAAAGGGGAGAGGAACAAATTAAACAACATTGTGTTTATAATTACTACTAGAGGTGATCCACACACACATATACACACACACACACACACACACACACACACCCACACACACACACCAAAAAAACACGAATTGGTGCTTAAGATATCCAATTTCATTGTGTGTGTGGGGGAGGGGGGCTGGTGACGTGCACTGGTGACGTACACGTGTGTGGGGGAGGGGGGCTGGTGACGTACAGTGTGTGGGGAGAAAATTTGTTGTTACGTAAGAAAATTCGACAATTTTTATCTTAAAGATTTTCTCAGTTCATAAGAATGGACATGGGGAGACTGAAGCTGTCTATATTAAAACAGCTTAAAAAACGTTTTATTATGATGAATTAATAGTTAGGCAGTTAAACATTGGCAGACGTAGAGACGTGGGAGCCCAGTACTGGCTGGACTTGTGTACGTGAGGTAAGACTCTGCTCTCTGTGACCCGGATCATGGCTTTACTTTGTTTCTAACTGTGTTTTATGCCTCGTAATGTTAAATGTAGTAAATATAAGCAATTCAGTGATATTTTTCTTTTTAAAACTCACTTAATGTATCCAATGATGAAATGAATTTAATTATCATATTAAGTTTTTAATATTGATGTTACTGTATTTTATTTCATGTTTTCGGTCTTACGATGACAAGAGATAATGTCGAGACGTTACCAAATAAATATGTTGCTGTTTGTCCGTGCTTCCTATAAGCTTACCCCTAGGATAGTCAATTGCCTCAGTTTTATATATATATAGACGGGGAAAAGTGCAAGACGCAGGGAGTGTTAGTTCCTGGTGCACATCTCCTTTAATCTCAGGTTGGGTGAGGGACGACACAGTAATCCGCCCCGCGCTGAATTTTAAAATACTTACCCTATGTAATGGTATTGGTGATATTAATGTGTTGGCCAGGTTGGAGGAGGGCCAAAGTTTACTCCTTTACTTATAAGCTTCTGAGCCTGAGCTGCGTTTCTAATTCAACAAATAATCAGTATATAAATAGTATGATTGTACTAATGCATTGTTTACCTGCTCACATCACCGTAAGCTGGAATACTACGGACATGGTGACTATATGAAGTCGCCTCTAGTTTTCCGTGGAACAATACGCGAGTGGAAAATGCTGTCACTGTGTTATTCCTTGTTATACCAGTGTCAACAAACAGTGGTATGGAGGTGCATTATTCATGGTCTCTCCCGCATCCCAGGCTGAGGCCGGTCCGCTGGGGGAGTCACCTGCTGTTGCGGCTGGGCAGGGGAGGTCTAGGTGAAGGGAAACAGACAGGGGATGTCTAGGTGAGGGGAACAGGTGAGGCCTAGGTGAAGGGAACAAGCAAGGGAGGTCTAGGTGAAGGGAAACAGACTTTGGAAATTTGATGTGATGGTAACAAGCAAGTTGGTTGATGGTGACAATATGGTGTGTGATGGTGACAATATGGTGTGTGATGGTGACAATATGGTGTGTGTTGGTGACAATATGGTGTGTGATGGTGACAATATGGTGTGTGATGGTGACAATATGGTGTGTGTTGGTGACAATATGGTATGTGATGGTGACAATATGGTGTGTGATGGTGACAATATGGTGTGTTGGTGACAATATGGTGTGTGATGGTGACAATATGGTGTGTGATGGTGACAATATGGTGCGTGATGGTGACAATATGGTGTGTGTTGGTGACAATATGGTATGTGATAGTGACAATATGGTGTGTTGGTGACAATATGGTATGTGATAGTGACAATATGGTGTGTTGGTGACAATATGATGTGGGATGGTGACAATATGGGAAGAGGAGGGTGAGCAGGAGACTGTGCTGGGAGGGGGGAGGGGGGCATATGAGGGGTGTGAACAGGAGGCAGTGCTGGGAAGGATGGGGTAGAGGAGGGCAGGGGAGAGGAGGGGACGGTAGTAGATGGGAGAAGTTGGATGTGGGGTGAAACGCAGGACTTGGAAGATAAAAAGGGGAAGATGAGAAAAATAGATAAAATACTAGGAGCAGAGAGAGAGAGAGAAGGACTGAGAGGGAGGGAGATACGTGAGAAAGGGGAGGAACAAATGTCTGGGATAGAGGCAGGGAAGGGAGGGCGTTCTTCTCTTACTCGCTTTAAGTCTGACTAACTTTGCGGTGCCCATCTTTTATTTAGATAAATTAGAGACTGGCTGTAAAATGAACGGCACCAATTTCCCGCGCTTACTGCGAGGAGGCGGCGCTTGAGAATCATTCTTGTGAGCAATCTTTATTATGCAATAACTTCTTGTAAATTTACTCTGGCCTAAAGAGAGGTTGAATGTGAAGTCACAGATCAGCTGACGCTATTTTTATAGTCAACAGATGAGGCCTCTCCATCCCCAGTAATGGACTGTCTTTGTGTCTTATTCTAATTCAAATATTTCACTGGTGAATGTTTAGGTCATTAGTGGGATAGTCAGGTTCACTTTGTTAACATTTAAGAAATCGGCGGAAATTTTGGGGATTAGCAGACCTAAAAAACTTTGGAAACCTTATAACAAACAAATTGAAAAGCAATGTTGCCATTTGCGCAGATATGTGTTTCGCCGTCATATTAAATTTTCAAAATGGTTGCCCTTAATTACATGTTTTCTAATATCTCTGCTTCTAACTGACCTA
>NW_024724762.1:0-18001 GCF_018991925.1 Homarus americanus
TAGTGCATTACAATGAAATAGTGAACATTGCTTTCTGACTTCATTCTTTAACAACCCAACTAACAATATTTTTTTCTGTTTCAGATTCTGATGCATTTATAAGTTGATAATATTTGCAATGGCTGCTTGTGTCAGGACGAGGAACCAAAAATCTAGCCATCTCAGTCACTATCTTGGGTCTGGGAGAGAGCTCCTGAAGTCTGAGTTGCCTACATTGTGAGATGCTTTGAGATACGGTGTTTTAATCAGGCAAATCAGTGAAAAGAACCAAAGAACTTACACAAACAAAGACATTGCCAGTGATATGACCAAAGCTGTCTTGGCACAGTACACTCTGGCTAACGCTCAGTTCAAGCCTCCAGTCATATCAAGTCAGAAGAAGATTAGTGAGAGACTGCTAGCCAGTTGGGAAAAGGCAAGAGATATCTCTCTTGGGAGAGGAAAACTTGCAGTTAAGGACAGCTTTGCTGCCAACTGGACCAGTTATTTTGACATAATTTCTGTGGCAGTCTGTTCTCTGTCCTGAGTTTGATGCGATCGCGGACTGTAAACTGAGGCCCACATCTCTGTATTTGCAAGCGTGAACTGAAGATTCCTGTGATCGAACTGCATTTGTCAGCACAGAGAGAGAAGATCATGGTATAGGGGCTCTCATGATTTAGCCAAGATATTCCGGAGTCCAAGAGACAGGAGGCTGCCACAGAGAGAGAGAAGAGGAGAAGAGTTGCCGAGGAAAAGAGACTTGAGAAGGCCCAGGGTGAGGTAAAAAAGGCCGATGATTGGAGTCAAGCTGATTCAGAGTTTAATGACTTCCCCATGGCTGATCCGAGTGCTGACCAGGAGAATGGTGACTTTGTCCCTAACCCAGAAAATAATGATCCCAACCTTCCAGGCATAAGATTCGAAATAGGAAAGATATCCCGAGCATAGCTCTGGCCAGCATGCGACACCACACTGGTCTCAGAGAACTGCAGAGATAGCAACAGCTGCCTGGATTGACGGTGGTTTGATAACACCTGATGATGTTCACCTGGTGATAGATCATAACAAAAGTAAGGAGAGCTCAGGAGAAACTTGTCAGTAACCTAGAAGAGGAGTTTGATAAGGGGATAAGAGAAAATGGAATCAATTGTTTGTTCTTTGATGGGAGAAGGGATGACACTAAAGTGTTCATGAAAGTTGAGATTCTGACAAGTTGTTCCCTGCCATGGTGAAGGAGGAACACTACTCCTGCTGCAGTGAACCAGGAGGGAAGAATTTGTGGCATTTCACTCCAGAGAAAGATGACATCAGGAAACCAGCTGAGATAGTGGCAGATAACATTGTGAACTGGCTCAGAGAGAGGAACGTAGACCAGACCCTGCAGGCCATTGGAGGGGACAGCACCAACACTAACACAGGGTGGCAAGGGGTCATACAGTGGATAGAGCGAAGATTGGGAGGAAGCTGGTCTGATTGTTTGTGACCTCCATACTCAACGAAGTTGCCACTCAGACATCTGATCCAGGAGTTGATGGCAAGACTCTTCAAACAACAGATGGTCTCGTCCTCTTGGCAAGATGCTGGACTCTGCCACTGAGTTAGAAATAAATCCGAGCTTTGAAAAAATCACAGTTGGCCCTCCACTCGTTGAGCTTGCACATACTGTCATTGACGACCTGAGTACTGACCAGTACTATGGTTACATGATTTGCGGTGCCATCAAAACTGAGGTCATGCCTGATAGACTTGCTTACCTGCAGATAGGTCCAGTCTCACATTCTAGGTGGCTCACAACGGCTCTCAGATTCTGCAGAATTTGGGTCACTCATCATAAACTGAAAGGGAACCAGCTTCACAACCTGAGACTTATTGTCCAATTCATCGTGAGTGTCTACTTGCCAAATTGGTTCAACAATTGTCAAGCCATCAAGCCCGAAGGTCCAAGGCATGTTCTTCTTCTCCAGCTTGAGCCCTGAGGAGCACTGTGAGGAGATCTTCCTGGCATGCTCATCCCGAGGCAGTTCTGCAGACAATGCTCTGCAGTAAGGATGAGGAGGAGAAAAGAGTGGCAGTCAAAAAGATCTTGGATATGAGACTTATGAGAGGATCTGGGCATGACGAATCAGTTGGTGACGATTCCTTCAGGGTCAGGAAGACTCTTGAAGTCAATCTAGGTGCCAAGACCCTCACTGATCTCATAGATCTGGATAACATGCAGGCTGGCAGTGAGCCCCCTCTTACCTGCAGCCTCACCAATGTTCAAGTCAGAGCTTTCCTGGACAACCCCATGCATGTCCCTGCCTGGCCCTCGCACACCCAGAATATAGAGCGTTGTGTACAGCAAGTGAGCGAGGCCAGCAGTCACGTGTACAGCCAGGAGAGGAGGGAAGGCTACATCCGAGCTCAGGTGGTCAGCAGGGAGGTGATGAGTAGAAACAGAAGCAAGAAAGACATGTTCTCTATGGTGTGCAGCAACACCGGGTCGTAGTAGTAAAACCGGTTTTGTATTTGATGATTTTGTTTTCTAAAGGAATATTAAATTTAATAAATGTGTCAAGATCATTCGTTTCACTATTCTGATAAATTAACCTGATACATTTACTTTACTTTAAATAAGCTATTTAGTGGTGTTGGTAAAAGGGTGGGAATACTGAATTTTCATAAGATTTCAAGTTAAAATTTACCTAGCAAAAAATGAAAACTTTTCAAATCTGAAGATATCACACGATTCTGCACATAGAACTACATCATTAATACCATGGGCCGATTTTTCAAACTCAAAAAAAAAAAAATTCGCCTCCGTATGACACACCCTACTATGCATGCGCTCATTTAACACATTTACTTAATTTTTTTGCACTCATTCTCTACTAAGTTATGCTATTATTTAGCATAAAAATAAGGGATTATTATATAAGTTCACAGAGCTAAGCAGCTCAAAACAAGAAAGTGGCTTGCACAAAAAAATTTACACTGACTCTTTATTTCATATTGGTTTTCTTATTACATAGCTATTGAAAAGCCATTAATATACAGAAATTATTAATTAAAAATTTCAATTATTCCAATTGTACCAAATACTTGTTGAATAAGTGAGATAAAAAAAATATTATGAATACTTATGAATATGCACATTGTGACTGTTGCACTGAGGCAGCAATGCCTCCACATTTCGTGGGTTAATAATACTTTGATTATCATATACCAGGAACTGCACCCCAAACCAGGAGACCAACAAGTGAGCCTTCAAATCCTCAGCAACTTCCTCCTGTTAGCCACAAAGCAGAAGGCCAATGCAGAACGAGCCCTGCAGGACTTTATGAACATTGCCAGTCAAGAGAGTTACAAGGATCATGTGGGAGCCATACTTGGCATGGCTACTGCCTATATGATACTGAAGCAGGTTAGTGCATTACATATAGAATAAGGGAATCCTAATTAGTTTCATTAACAGTAAGGAACGTAAAAAATAATGAGGAATGGATACAGTACAGTAAAAGTAATAAATAATGAGGAATGGATACAGTGTGACTGAGCACTTACCTTAAATGTAGTCAGCTGAATGCACACAGAGCCCCCATAATTTTCTATTTACAGGATACATGGAGACTATATTAATTGGAAGAAGCAGAAGAGGAGACAGGGCTGGGTGGGTCATCAATGTCGCTTTCTTCAGACAGGTTTATGTACTGTGGAAACTTGCTGGTTGAAGGTATTGGATCATCTTGAGGGAGTGAAGAGGCAGCACTGGTGGGGCGTGAGGAGACAGCACTGGGGGACTTCTTGAAATAGATGTCCAATTTAGACTGCACAGTTTGCTTTTTCTTTTCATTATAAATTTCTCTGTAGCAAGCAAGTGCATCTTGGATCATTCTGTCAACTTTGGCATAACGCTCATAATTTTGATCCATGTCATCAAACATTTGCATTCCTTTATTAATTGTAGCAAATGCCTCTGCCATATGTTTCACTGAAAACTTTTTGGGGGGGTGCAGGTTCTTCTTCTACATTTTGTCTCTCTTCTTCCTCTGCAATTTTCTGTGCATCTAGTTCAATAAGATCCTCGTTACTGAGCTCTTCTGCTACACTTTCAACCAACTGTCCAACATCTTCATTATCAATTTCTAACTCCAGCTGTTTACCTAACTCCACTATCTTGTTACTATTATCCGAAATAACTTCATTTTCATTAACTCCTTTGAAACTGTATGTCCGCTCAGGCATGCGCTTCCACAATAATCCAGTCTCATCCACATTGAATATTTGCTCAGGCAAATAATTCCCTTCCACAATCACTTCATCTAACTCCTCCTTAAAAGCTTCAGCAGCACCAACATCAGCACTAGCTGCCTCTCCACTCACCTTAACAATGTGTAGACTGTAGCATTTTTTAAATCTATCAAACCACCCATGACTTCCTGTAAAGGTTTGATCACATTCATCACCTGCCTGCTCCTTCAGACTTTGGAACAGGCTTCTCGCTTTAGCCTGTATGGTTAGAAGGCTTAAGGGTACATGCTTCTGTATCTGGTCTTCTATCCATATCACCAATAATTTTTCCATATCTTTTCTTTTTAATTATAGTTCCCTTTATAGGTGTTGTTCCTTTCACTACATCACGAATACGTTCCTTGTCCTTCAGAATAGTGGATATGGTCGAGTGCGAGAAACCTAGGTCGCGTGAGATTGTTGCTACTGTTTTACCATACTCATGCTGAGTTATTATCTTCATTTTCATCTCAAAAGTAATTGCCTGTCTCCTTTTCTTTGGAGCACCACCAGCACTCTCACTTGTACGCTTTCCAGTCATTATTAAGTCAATTAAAAACGATAATAACGAAAGTTCACAGCGCGATCAGTATAGGACACGACAGCCAAACACCAACTAAGCGCTGTACTGAGTAAGTATACCCATGCGGTGACCCAAGCCACGCCACACTCTCGCCCGGGACGGAAACGTTTCGGTATAGAAAATGCGCGCGTCATTTGAAAATATTTTTGGTCACAACTGCCGCGGTCGTATGTCCCGATGGTCGTAAGGTCAGAGCAGGCCATGAGTACCGATGGACGTAAGTTGAAGCAGTCGTACGTCGGGGAATATATATATTTATATATATATATATATATATATATATATATATATATATATATATATATATATATATATATATATATATATATATATATATATATATATATATATATACTTCATTTTTAGTCCATATAACACGCGGACTTTGAACATATAATCAACGACCTCACCAGCAAGGAATCGAACCCTCGACCTACTGGGTGGGACTAGGGAACGCTTACCGGCTAGGCCACAAGGACACTAAAAGCAGTTCTAGACACCACATGACACCACATAAGAGGCACGGGCAGTTTCCCAATGAGGTTCACGGCTCCATCAGCTCGATGAACAGGCTTTGTGTGAAATATAACAGAGTCTAGAACTGCTTTTAGTGTCCTTGTGGCCTAGCAAATTATTCAAAAATATATATATATATATATATTTCAACATTGAAAATTGTTGGGTTAATACAAATACTGTACTGTAATAGGTACAACTGGATGATTGTGAATTCCTTTTTTTTTCTTTTTTTTTTCTTTTTTTTACGGGGATTAGCCCACCCGGGCACAGGTCGCTGACCCACATCGGGGCTTGGGGGGCGAAAATGTAATAATAATAATAATTCATAGTAAATAAAATTTATAATAAAATACTGTATACAAAATTGAAAATAAAATAATAAATTAATAATGATAATTATAATAATAATGAAAAATTTAAATTTAAATTTATTTGTTGTGTTGTCAATAGTAAGAGAAACAATTGAGAACCTGCAATTGTGTGTAAATGAGGCAGAAAGTCAGATGAGCAACCTGGGACTTGGTCACAATTTTTGTGATGCTGTATGGCAGCACTGTCCACCATTAGACAACACATTATGCTTCCAATATCTTCCCAGGCAGTAGTACCTCCCTGTTTGGTAGCTGCCTACACCTCCATTCTCAAAAGTTGCAAATGTAGAACTTCCAATGGTTCAGAAACGGGTTGAGTAACATTGCCCAGAAAGCCTAGAATCACATCGACCCTATGTCAAACAATACTTTCTGGGGTAACAATACAATGAAGAATTGGCAGAATTCTTTTCCACAAATGTTGCAAACAGTATGCTCAATAAAATACTGTACAATTTTTTATACAGTATACTCGCAATTTAACGGAATCAGATAATACCATATTTTTCGTTGAAAGACGCACTTTTTATGACAATATATACCTTGAACATTACCATGCGTCTTCCAGGATGTTAGTTGATAGTTGTCGCAGAGGTTTCCTTAAAAACACTGTTACCTCATTACAGTACTTAACAATTACACGTATTCTCTCTACAGTACTATAAAACTATTGATTTAACTAATATTGTTGATATACTGCGAAAAAAATAAAATTAACCCTTGCTGCTGTGCGGTTTGTTTACTAATGGCAGTGGTGGGACAGTGCCATCTATTGAGGAATTGCTAAAGGTTGTCTGCTGCTCTCAAAGCGCAGGAATGTTTGTTTCTTCATACGTAGGCTCTCACATTTGGACACCCATTTAGACTGTAAAATCCTCGCAAATTTACAATCTTCCAAATTTTAATACAACTTCCTATGGAGAAAATTAATTTCAGTCAGGTACTTTTGATATTTGCCTAAATTTTGCCGTTGTAGTGGCTCCTCTCCCCTACAACTTCCAACTGAGCTCCGGCCGCGCGCCGACCAGCCAATCAGCGTACAGCAAGCTACGCCGAGAGACTAGGTCTATGCAGAGGACGTAGGGGTACGATCGCCGACCTAGTCTCGACCATCAACCTCCAGTTCAGGATCAGAGCGTTTCACACCTTACGCTTGAGCCGCTGTGATTGGTCCTCTCGCTACGCGCACCCCAAATCCTGATCCTCGTAAATTGTATAGATACGGCCACGCCTGCCCAGGGAGAACATTCTACACTCAGCTACTGGACCAGCAACATCTCTCACAGCTCCTCACCTAGTCACTCCTAAGCACTGCGCTGTACAACAATATATATACAGAAAGCGCATTGTGAGTTTCTGTCCTACCTCATTCCTGAGTGGCTACATCTACATGTACGTACGTTTGTGTGCCCATACAAAGAGATAATAGACAACTAAAGAGAATTGACAACTGGCCACATACAGTACGCTACAATTGGTGACCCCTGGAGCCGTGAATACCACACTCCTTTCTGCTGCCGTACTACTAGACCTGAGAAGATCGTCCTGCCTGCTGCCAGCCTAGGCCAACCGCCTACCTGCACCACCCACTACTCCACAACGACACCATCTCACGACCGTTAGGTTTATAACGCATTAGTCTGTTCTCCCCACTGGCGGTGTGAGTGACCCACATCACAGCTGGAGAGCAACTATTGTGCGATATTCCAAACGTGGTTGGAGCTCTTTTGCCTATTCTCCTATTTTTCTTTTGTTTTTTTAGTTCTGGCCTAAGGACCTGCACCCTAAAAAGTGTATTCGTCCCGAAGTCCCCCCTGCAACTGTTCACCTCCCTCCCAGGAGATTGTGAACACGGAAGGGGGTCGGAACAAGCACCCATCCCTCATCCTTCCCTAACAGGTGTGATATACTCCCACATGAATGGACGGACGGATCTCTCTACCAACCTTCAACCACAACGTAGAGGACTGGTTAGTTCATGTCGAAGCAGCTCTCATCGGCTCTACAGCTACAGACGGGTAAAAGTACGGCGCCCTGCTCTGCTCCTTGCCCACTGAAGTCGCCACACAAGTCTCACAGACCATCTCCAACCCTCCAGAGAACAACAAATTCGCCACTCTGCAGGATGCCTTAAAAACGCATTACCAACGGACCCGCTCCAATCTCCTGCAGAACCTATCTTCCATCTCCCTTGGAAACTCAACTCCGGGATTTCTCTGGGAAGAGATGTGCAGGTTGAATTCCCGGTACACAGACAGACTTCCTGACTCTATCCTGCGCCAGCTTCACGCACAAAAACTACCCACAGAAGTACGCAACATCCTGTCCGCAGTAGATTACTCTACGACACCAGAACTATATGCAACCGCGGCAGACAGAATTTTCAACGAGTGCGCTGCTGCACCCCTTGCTGCCACGGTCACACCAGTACCTACCACCGAACTTGTCAGCCGGGTCAACACCCCTCAGCCGAGCAATACCTCACAAGACATCAAGGACCTGTTGCAAACCTTGAACCGCAGGATGGACACCATTGAGCAGTTCTGCTCCTCCATACCCACTGCTGTGCCAGTTCCTGACTCACGCACCACGCCCTACAAGTTCCGACGCACAGCAGCCAGCCCCCAGCACAACAAATATACCCTCTGCTGGTATGACCAGACTTTCGGCCGCAATGCTCGAAACTGTGAGCCCTATTGCACCTATTCGGGAAACGGCAACACCGGAGGCTGGTAGACGCCTCAGCCTCCGTCCCTTCAGGCGTCTCATTACTGCACGTCACCGACCTCACCTCTGGCAAGAAGTTCCTCATCGACACAGGTTCATCGGTCAGCCTTATCCCTCCCTCACTACAAGACAAGTCAAAGCAACCCTCTTATGACCTGTTCACTGCCAACGGTACCCCCTTCGCCTCCTACGGCGTATGCACCCTCGCCTTAGACCTCGGTCTGCCCAAGACTCTGCGTTGCTTATTCATGATAGCAGACATGTCTCAACCCATCCTTGGTTTTGACTTCCTCACCTTCCACAAGCTCGGCGTCAAACCAAGTCATCTATGCCTCATCCATGAGCCTACAGCACGCAAGATCCAGGGTTCTCGTGCCAGATACACTGACACTATCACCTGTCTTGCACCTTCCAACGAGTTCTCCTCCCTGCTCGACGAATTCAAGGAGCTTTTCTCACCCCGAGTCTCCCTACCTCCACCACCTACATCGGGAATTTTCCACCACATCGAAACCAAAGGACCACCAGTCTTTTCACGCCCTCGCCGCCTGCGCCCTGAGCTCCTGAACACAGCCAAAGTAGAATTCAACAAACTACTGCAAGACGGCATCATTCACCCTTCAAGGAGTCCCTGGGCATCGCCTCTTCACATGGGTCCTAAGCAAACACCCGGCGAGTGGAGGGTGTGTGGCGACTACAGAGCCCTGAATCTCGTCACCAAACCTGACAGGTACCCTATTCCGCATGTCCAGGACTTTCACCACAAACTTCATGGCAAGACTATCTTCTCGAAGATCGACTTGGAGCATGCCTTCCACCAGATCCCAGTAGCACCTGCAGATACCCAGAAGACAGTCATCACCACTCCGTTTGGACTCTTAGAGTACACTTTCATGAGTTTTGGCTTACGCAATGCAGCACAGACTTTCCAGAGGTACATGGACCATATGCTTCGCGACCTCGATTTTGTCACCGTCTACATTGACGACATCCTCGTCGCATCTTCGACGCCTGCCGAGCACCGCCACCACCTACAACTCCTTCTCCAACGCCTGCAGAACAAGAACATGAAAGTTCATCCTGCTAAGTGCGTCTTTGGAACCTCGGCCATCGATTTCCTCGGTCACAGAGTCTCACCCAGTGGCATACAACCCCTACCACAGAAGATAACTGCGATTAGGGAGTTCCCCAAACCTGAATCGGCGAAGAAACTCCGAGAATTCCTGGGTTTAGTCAACTACTACCACCGCTTCATTGACAAAGCTGCCCCCCTACACGACCTTCTCAAGGGACGCCCAAAGAAGTCTCACAAGTCTCTCGTGTGGACTCAAGAGGCTGCCATGGCATTCACCACTATCAAACAGCACATTACACGCCTCACCCTCCTGGCCCACCCCGCACCTAACGCCCGGACCACTCTCACAACAGACGCTTCTTCTACTGCTGGACCCGGAACTGTGAAGACCGCCCTCTCCCTTGTGCCATTGTTGGCCATCTTCCCGGACCGGACCACCCACGACTGTCATCGTCCACAACAACTCACGAGCGTTCTCGGTTTATCGAGCATTAGCTTGCCCTCCCCACTGGTGGTGTGAGTGACCCACACTCCAGCTGGAGAGCAGTTATAGCGCGATATTCCCGGCGTGGTTTGAGCTCTTTTCCTTCTACTACTATTTTTCCTTTTTCGCTCTGACCTAGGGACCTGCACCCTCAAAAGTGTATTCGTCCTGCGGTTCCCCCTGTAACTGTTCACCTCCCTCCCAGGAGATTGTGAACACGAAAGGGGGTTGGAGCAAAACCCATCCCAGCCGAGTCTTTCCAGGAAAACCGTGATCGTGCGGGTCCACCTGGAAAGAGGGTAGCAATCCTTATCCTTCCCAAATAGGCACACTTAGCTCACGTCTATAAGTGAGCAGTCACATACACTAGGAAGTAGGCTTCCCCAACGGGGCTCCGGGAGAGAAGCTCAGGAACCACTCTACGACCACCAGCCAGTGGGGAGTGCTGAAATTCCTCTGCTACTTACTCAACCGGAATAGGTAGGATTTAATAATTAAAAAAATAAATAAATAAATAAAAACGGTTATGGAGCGCGTACGCCCTCCTAACCGCGACCCCCGCCTGAACCGCCAACCTGACGACCCGAACTACGACAGGCTCCGCACAGAGAAAGCGGACCAGTTACGCGCCTTCAATGAAGCCCTGAAAAGTAGGAACACTGCCACCACCTCCAACAACTCCACCACCACTGCCACCGCCACTGAGGACAACTGGACGAAGGTAGAAAACAAGAAACGCCGACGTGCTTTTTCGGGAAACGAATGCTGTCAAGCAGCCCAAAAGGCACCCATCACCACCACCAGCTCACCTCCAACGACACTGCCAAAATTCCTGATCACGAAAACGGACACAAAAACCACATATGCCGCCATCACAGAGATGGAAAAGCTAAATCCACTGGCCAAGTTCTCAGTGCGGCCCAACCTAAAGGGGGAGATGATCGTTCACCCAAAAGACAAGGACTCCGCCACCACCCTCGACACTTACCTGCAAAACACCACCACCGTTGCATCAACCAAGCTAGACCCCGCCCAGAAACTGATGAAGTCGGTAGTCCTCCGGTACCCAAAGGAACTACCCCTCGAACCCCTGGAGAACCACCCGAAGATCTTAAAAGCCGAGAGATGCTCTCCCCTGTCCGACAAGACGGCCACCACAAAACAAGTGCTCATAACGCACTACGGCTCACCCCCCAGCACCATAGACCTCAAAACCTGGGGGATCTACGAAGTGAGGCCCTTCGTCCCAGAGCCCCTGCAGTGCTTCAGATGCCAGAAATACGGGCACCATCAGACAAGGTGCACGTACAAGGAAATCTGCGCAGTCTGCGCACAGAAGCACGGCACACACTCCTGCCTCACCAAGTTAAAAAATGGGGAAAAAATTGCCCCCAAGTGTGCCAACTGCGGGGGCAAACACCACGCCTGGAATCCTGGATGCTCCGAGAGAACAAAGAGGGTCCAGGCAAACCGACCAGCAGCAAGACCGGCCCCCACCGCCTACACACCAGCCCCACCAAGTACCTTCGTGTGGGGAACCCAAAGGCCCAAACAACAAAGACAACCTCCTCAGCCAGTCAACACCCAAAGTGCAGCCCAGTTTCCTGGCCTCACTACAGCCACACCTCAGCCACCCAAGCAGCAGACAACGACAACCACGAGAAAGACAAAAGAAGCTCACACCAAGGCACCAGAAGGAATGATACACGTATCAGACCTAGCCAAGGTACTGACAACCTTCGCGGAGGGCCTAGCCGGACTACTGGGCCACAAGATCCAACCCACACAGCTCCAAACATTCATGAGGAGCGTCCTCGGGCAAATCGCCACAGCTCCAGCCACCTCAGTGGAGGACGCCACGCCGGTCCCCACACGAGTGACAGCCGAGGTACACTCTACACCGAAGAAGGCCACCAGAGAACCCAAGATACCGACAGCTCCCAGAAAGAAACTGGACGTTTCAACTCCCCTGAACCGAACCACGGCCCAGAAGACAAAAACCACAGAACACGAAGATATGAACCTAGTCCAGTTGGAATCGAGCTTGGACATCTCCATCGAGGACCACCAGAAGTCCCCGATGAAACAGTGGTGGAAAACATCAGCACCCTGAACATCCTAACATGGAATGCCCAGGGCATCAAAAACAAGAAACACCTCCTACAAGAAGCAGCAGCCAAGGACAAGCTTGACATCATACTCCTACAAGAAACACTTCTACAAGAACACCACTGTTTCAAATTCAGCGGTTACAAGACATGCAGGAGGCATTTCACGCAGGCGTCAACAAGAGGATGTATGATCTTGGTCAAGTCAAGCATACCCTCCGCCGATGTCACGCAGCAATTTCCATGTGGGGAAAACATCGAGACACAGGCCGTCAAAGTAACCCTCCAAGAACGGGAATTAACTGTTCACAACATCGACAAGAACCCAAGGGGCTCACTGGAGGTTACTCAATTATTTGCTTCGGCCGCTGACCACGCCACACTCATAGGAGGGGATTTCAACGCACATCATCCCTTCCTAAGCTCAGCAAGCCCCACAAATGAAGACGGCCTACACCTATACACCACCTTTCAAGATACACCCGAGATCTGCCTCCTGAACACCGGAGAGCCCACCCACACTAGGGGAGGAAGGCTAGATCTAACCTTCGTCTCCAGTGCACTACAGCCTTCAGCCTCCTGGCAGATACACCCCACGCTGACCAGCGACCACTTCGCCACCCTAACAACGCTGAAGGTGAACAAACTCCCCACTCCACCCCCCCCCCGAGATGGAGATACAATACCCAAAAGGCAGACTGGGGACTCTTTAAGAAACACCTGGCTAAGTGGCGCGAAAAATCACAGCCGGCCGGCGCAGCACCCGTGGATGAGACAACCCTCCACCACCAATTGGTCGAGGCGTTTCACCAAGCGGCAGAAGAGGCTATCCCAAAAACAAAACCCACATCAAGACAGTACAATGATTACTGGTACTACTGTCCCAGGGTGAAAGAACTCAACCACAGAGTGAACATGGCCCGAAGAAACTACAGGAGACATCCCACGGAAACAAACAGACATCTCCTGCAAGTCATAGTTAAGGATACCAGGGAGGAGAAGGAAGAAATAAAAAACGTAAGCTGGCTCAAGTGGTGCTCCGAACTGAACGAGCACACCTCCCTTGGCAAGATGTGGGCCCAGATCCGAAGGGCATCTGGGAAGGCAACACCACCACCACCAACCCATCCCAACCCAGAAGAGGAAGCCGAGAGACTTGCAAAACTGTTCTCTGACCGAGCAGCAACGAAGAACCTCCCGAGACAGGCGGAGGAGACACAACGGCGTCTGCGACAGGTCAGACTCCAGATGATCGAAGAGGCCTGCAACGGTGAAGATGACACTGACGGACCATTCAACCAGCAAGAACTCCAGAAGTCGCTAAAACGAAGCAAGGATACAGCTCCAGGGGCAGACAGGATAACCTACTCCATGCTTTCTCATGCCGGTACAGCCGGACACGAGGCTCTGCTGCAAGCCATCAATGCTTCGTGGACAGCACAAAGACTCCCACCGGAATGGAAGAAGGCAGATATACAGCCCATTCCGAAGCCCAGAGAACCAGACAAACCGAGGCCCATCTCCCTTCTCAGCTGCATAGCGAAGACGGGAGAAGGAATGGCTCTCAACCGACTCAAGTGGAAAGTAGGCAGCCCACACCCTCACATCTTTGCTTACACCGAGAACACCGGCACAGGCAACAACATCGCCGAGATACTCAGCGCAGTGGACTACAAACCAGCTCTGGTGGTCTTCCTCGACCTGGAGAAGGCCTTCGAACTAGCAAATCCACTGGCCATTACAACGACGCTCGCTGAAAAAGGCGTCAAAGGAAGGTTGCTGGGGTGGATCCAGAACTACCTCACACAGAGAGAAGCACGAGTACGCTTTCAGGGAGCAACCTCAAGCTACAGGGTCCATGAAAACGGAACCCCACAAGGAGGCATCCTCAGTCCAATGCTGTTCAATGTCCTGATGGAAAATCTTGTTAAACTTCCTTTCAGACAAACAGCCAAGCTCCTGTGCTATGCAGACTACTTACAGCTTATAGTAAAAGGATCAAACAGACTAGCCAACACGCAACACGCACTCCAACTTATAGAAGAGGAGTGCAACAGACTTGGACTCAAGATAAATCCAGCCAAGCCGAAAGCGATGGCCATCTGCACAGACACACCAGACAAGATGCTCTCCATACAAAACACGCCGGTAGTCTGGACCAACACCCACCAGTGTCTTGGAATCTGGTTTGACCAGAAACTCACCTTCAAGCCGCAACTCGAGTATCTCAGGCACAGGACGAAGAGCAGACACAATATAATGAGGTCGCTCACCAGCACAACTGCAGGAGCGAACCTTCATGTGCTCAAAGCCTACTACACGGCCGCCAACAGATCGCTGGTAGATTACAGTGCTTCAGCACTCATTGGACTGAGAGAAGACCAAATAGCCAAGCTAGAAGTAATCCAAAATAATGCTCTCAGGACCATGCTCGGAGCACCCATGTGGACCAGAATTTGCAATTTGCAAATGGAAACCGAACTACCACCCCTGGCAGTACGAGTCAAGCAGGTGACAGCCGGTCTCCTCGCCAAAATCTGTAGAGCAGATAAGCCCACAGTTGCCAAAATTCGAATCAGTGCCTCCCTCCACCTCGACCACAGAGTGCGAGGGACCACTTGGTCGCACGAGGCAAGCGAGGTCATCCGACACCTGCAAGCAGAAACACTCGTCAAGAACAACCAAGACACACGAGACAATGGTTACGCTGTTCCTCCACCATGGAGCCCTCCACCAGCCACATTCAAAATTACCGACCTAGGCGATAGTAAAGCCAACCTCCAGAAGGAGGACCTCAAAAAAATAACTCTCGAAGCCATAGCCACCGAGACACCGGCTGATGCAGCATCATACTTCACAGACGGCTCGGTGGACCCAAAACATCATAGATCTGGAGCGGCCTTGTACACCCAAGGTCAGACCCTCCGATGGAGACTTTCCAATGACTGCTCCACCCTACAAACAGAGCTGGTAGCAATCTCAAAGGCCCTACAACAAGCTGCAACGCAACACAACAAGTCCATCATAATTCACACGGACTCGAAATCGGCCATGCAGGCGCTGCAACACAGTCAACCAAGAGACAACGTCCACATCATTACCTTCATCCTCGCACAGCTACAGGAATTCCAAAGCCAAAACCGCCCAGTCGTCTTACACTGGATTCCCAGTCATGTAAGGATCAGGAGAAGCGCATTTGTGTGAACAAGCAACCAAAGGCGGCGCTACACCCGTTCTGGTAAGCAATGCATCAAGTTCAACAAGCGATGCGGCGAATCCAAGAATCACCTCAGAAAGATAACCGGCTCACATCAAAGAAAACTTACCGCCGCGCATTCAGCGCGCTGAGTTCCCAATCAGCCAAATGGCCACACTGGCGGCCACAAAGAGGAACACCTTTCGCTTCAACAAGAAAACTCAGAACAAACTAGTCAGCGCTATCGGCTTTACGACTAGAATTTAAGTGCTCTGACGAATGTAGTCAAATGACGTCATGGAATGCACCTACTGTCAGGAGCCAGCAGCCAACCCACTTGAACACTATCTCCTCGACTGCGAGGTCACACAAAGCCTCCGAAACAGAACTCAAATCTCCCAAGAAACACACACAACACCAGCGGCCACTCTAACCCGGAAGGCCCAAACAGACCACATTCACCACCTACTCCGAGTCATCACACGATACCCACCACCCAGATAGCTTAGAAAGTATCCTCTCCCAGCAAGTGCGGACCCCAGTTCGGGGGGCGCGCCACTCCGAAACTGACCACGTCCAAGAGTGGGGGTTGGTGGTAAGCGTCCACTGATCGGGGGTCCGCTCACACTTGCAACCTGCAGTATCCTTCCAATCTGCAGGTGGGACCACCTCCATCCCAATCCGGTCTGGCTGCTCCTGGAGCTCCAGCCGGAACCACCAAACGGGCCGCCTATAGGCAAAGGCCCGTGTCGGACTACGGTCTGATAATCTCAACAACAACACAACAGCCACAGACTACAGTATATCTCGTGTGTTAGGTACAGACTTAACAACTGGAGGCGTGGTATATGTAGCCAAAACACAACCAGACTCATGCCATATCTGTTAGACTACACATGGTGTTTGTTGTGCCATATATGTGTGAGTTTATCCCGATGCCTTAAATTGAAGTAAAGTCGAACTAAATATTGCATTTGATTGAATTAAATCCATAAAGAGAAGAAACTAGAATCGATATAGAAGGAGATATAAAAAAAGATCCTCTCAATCTAAGGTTAAAATGAAGAACATGTTTAGTATAATGAGACGTAGTTACGTTTTATTCAGTTACAGAGACACAAGCAAGTATTCTAAGTAGCGTTAATAGCAGCTAAGGAAGCAAACCTTGCATAAGAGAGTAAAAAGTTTATGCAGGTCTTTATAAATATCAGGGTGAGGATGTGGCCGACGAGGTGAGGATGTGGTCGAGGAGGTGAGGATGTGTAGATGTGGTCGAGGAGGTGGGGATGTGGTCGAGGAAGTGGGGATGTGATCGAGGAAGTGAGGGTGTGGTCGAGGCGGTGAGGGTGTAGTCGAGGCAGTGAGGGTGTGGTCGAGGAGGTGAGGATGTGGCCGAGAAGGTGAGGATGTGGCCGAGGAGGTGAGTATGTGGCCGAAGAGGTGAGGATGTGGCCAAGGAGGTGAGGATGTGGTGGAAGAGGTAAGAATGTGGTCGATGAGGTGAAGGCATGACCGAGGATGTGGTCGAGGAGGTAATCCACGCCATCCAACACAGAATGATGAAGAAAAACAAAAGTTGTATCATGTGACTTGAAATAAGAAGAAAAACTAACAAAAGCAACTGGATATTGATGAGCAAAAAAAATGTATTGTAAAACTATTGGAAAGCTTCAGACAGCAAGAATAACGTCACTGTTATATTTGTCTTAAGAACAAAACAAAGGATAACAGAATGAATTACAGTACACCAATTAGCTTTTCACAAATTGTATACAAAGCCTTCGTAGAAAAATACTTACCAAGAGATTTCAGAAAAAATATATGTTTTCAATTAGCTAAGAGAACAATGAAGGTTTAGGAGTAAATACAGTTCACAGACCATTATCAACCTGTCCCTGAGTTATACCAGAGAAGCATTAAATTATCTTAGGATGAATATTTATGATAACACCTTCCAGTCAAAAAGTACAATGTCTGTTCTAAAGACTTTGTTAGACTGAGGAACTAAAGGAAGTCACATATGAATTATATTGTTTTAAGACTGTTATTGACTGAGGGAAGTAAACAGTACAATAAACCTGTAAATTGTAACCTAGACTCGAGCAAGATATACCTGGTGTATCATGAGTAATACACGATGAACAGTATGATGTAGTTATGTATAATAAGTTGTGGTGACGGAATGCCTTACAGTTAAATGGTTGTCAGTTGTGTGTGAATGGGAAGAAGACAGAGCTCAAGAAACTCCATTACCAAGAAGTGCAAGAAATGAAGGAGGTAATGATGAAGAAGTTCAATTAAAAGGAACATGCACAGAGTAGATGATGTTGATGATGACGATAATGAAGTAAAGTGACAAATGACTTTGCCTTGGGAGAGGAGAGGAGAGAGAGAAGGAAAGCATAGAAAAGGGAAGTAAAGTAATAGGGGATGATAGCAGGTGGACTGTCCACCTTGCTGAGACGAGTTGATTGGTTGGGGTGGTGGCCACACACAGCAGATACCCGCCCGCTCAAGGGAGGCAGGGGGGAGCTAAGCTAACTAGGCATTCAATAGTGTACTTTTACTTTTATCCTCTTCGCCACTGATCAGCTCGTTAGCCGCTTGGGCGATCGGTCACGTCTCTGATTACTTTTCCTTTTCATTTATCTTCTTCACCAAAAGATCGGCTCGCTAGCCGCCCGGGT
>NW_024724763.1:0-15488 GCF_018991925.1 Homarus americanus
TTCTAAAAATTCTAATACAACTGTTTCCGATAATGAATCCGGAGTTGTTAACTTGATAAATTGTCGAAAAAGATTCCAAGCTTTCTCATATTGAATAGAAATTTGGGATCTATGACCTGCTAATACTTGATTAGCTATATTGGAATTGCCCAACAACCTATTTAAACTTTTTTTGAGAAACTCCAAGCGTGAAGTGCCAAGGATATCTCGAACTGAGAATGTAGTACCTGGTCTAGACATCCTTGTTGCAATTGTAGAGGATTTGGGCACCAGTCCAGTAGATCCAGGCACCAAGGTTGTAGGATCCAATATGGTGCAATTAAGAGGACTTTGCCTCGGAAGGATCTGAGTTTGTGAACCACTTTGGGCAATATTTTCACAGGTGGGAATAGATAGATTGAATTCCAAAGGTTCCAATCTAATAGTGTAACGGGCCGAGTTTTCTCTTTTCAATAATTTACCATCCAGCTACTGTTTTCTGTCGTATTCTATTTACTCATATACTTATTTGTTCTGTGTAGCATTCCTCCAATGAGTACCCTGTTTAATATACTTATTCTCCTTCCATTCTTTACATATATATTTATTCTTATATGTTCTTACTTATATTCTTATATGTTCTTTACCTCTATATACCTTATATTCTCATATATTCTTATATAAGTAACTCTTATGCTTCTCTACTTATGTTTTCCAAGTCAAGGTTCTTTCTTTTCATTTCCTTTCATATAGATTGTATTCTCAGTTTCAATGTTCTTACCTTTCTGAAGTATACTTTGTTTTATGTCTTTCTTATACATGGGTTAGTCTGGGGAACCATGTTATTCTTTGTATAACACTTTTTATACTTACAATGGGTAGCTGCCACCACCCAGACTTTTCATTTTATAACAGAACTCATGGAAGGGTTTTGGGTAGTGTGGTAGATGTATAGGCACGTGAGTAAGTATTATTTTCTGGGAACCAATGTTTAGAAGGAGTAGAGTGGTGATACTCAGATTACTAACTCAATATTTATTAATACAGTGAGTGGAGAAGATGCATCTTAGATTCACTCAGGCTAAACAGAACCGAAATTAACTTATTAAGTCATCAAACACTTCAAGAACTTATTACCTCATTAAACACCTCCAAATATTCATTACTTTATTGGATACTGTTGTAGTATTTCTGTGACAAGTAAGATTTAGAAATGCTTACACACTGTCAATAACCCTGGACCCGCAGGTCTTACTTTAACAAGGAACAAATTACCTTCTCAATTCGTGGTTAGAACATCATACTCTCAGGTTATTCTTTCATGGGTACTACAGATGACTACATAACACACTGGGCAATTCCACAATTAGTAACATACCATAATTCTTATCACTTCGCAAGGAACCACCTGGTACCTTGAACTCTCATTCAGGGGTTCAATACTTAACCCGGGATACTATATTTCTGCTAGTTATCCCTCCAAACATGGGCCGACACTGCTCCATGCAATAGATGAAGTACCATCTCCAGGTGGAGTCAGCGGGCACAGTTGTTTACAGCGACCGCCAAGCTGAAGGCTCGCTCGCTAGGTGCACTCAGGGAGGTTGACTCGTTACACACTGGCAGAGTGGTGAGGGCGCTTCCCGGGGAATCGTGTCCTGGGATTCTAAATGCGCCCTTAGAGACAGTCTTCAAGAACCATGGTGCCCATAGGTAGTTATCGACCCTCAGGAGAGTGGCTGTAGACGTGGAAGAAGAGTCACGAATGCGTAATATTTAACTTCACTATACAAAACATACGTCTGGCACCAGTTCAGACGATAGCTAGAGCTCTACTTTACTTGACTTAATTGGCACTGAAGGTACTATGTTGAAACATGAACACTGATATTCGCAAAAATGACTAAGTTAAACTGAGTTAATATGGCGGCGTGGAACACACGTGAACATACCTGTAGACGTGGAAGAAGAGTCACGAATGCGTGATTCTCCCTCGTGTAAAGGTATATACGTGCACCCGCTGGGCAGCTTGGGCCTCCATATTCATGCTAGAAAGGTCGATCTTACCAACAACATACCTTCTCTACCATTTTGGATCACCGTATACTTAATTGTGAACTCCGGTGTTCCGGATCAGGGTAATTTCCTATGTCTATTCATATAATCTAATCAGAGGTTGAGCTTGCCAGGAAAAGGTGGAATATACACGTTGATAACAACAATTCTGCAAGCTCAGGCCTGAGGCGGACAAAGAGCTATTCACAGGGAGACGTTAGATCTTGGAGATTATACCAGTTGACAGAATACCGTGAGCATTCTACCACAAGACGGAATTTGAACAAAAAGAAAATCAGCCCAAAGTTAGGGGGTCGTCTTAAGCACCAGAGATAAAATTCTTACCTCTTAAATTTTGCGGTTTAGCGTGTCAAGAGTGGTGATGGAAACATGGTAAACCACTCACAAGGTCCTACCACTAATTATTTTATACTGAAACTTACATTTGGGAAGCTGGATTAAAATGAAGATTACCGGTATATTAAAATAATAAAAATGTATTATAAACCAGTCTAACATACCGTAAAACAACAATATACCCCGGTAATAAACACAGCTGCTATCATCACCCACCCCCCCCCCCATTTGCCAGTAACGAGAAAGGGAAAGTGACCTTGACAGTGACCGCCTGTAGCTATTTTTAGCCGTCCTTGTGTTCGGAGGTGGTCAGTAATGCATATCTGTATATTTACTGATCATAATACTTATCTCCTATAAATAATTAATTTAAAATTAATTTTTTTACAAAGAATATTCAGTAAATGACTGCGTTAATTCTTGAAACTACCGACAGTGGTAAATTTAGGATGAGAATGATTAACAGAAGTCACGTCATGGATTCGGAGTTTGGTCGTTAATGATCATAAATGTCTGGTCAACTTCACCTACCAGGTATAATGGTAGCCTCCTTTTTCGCGAAACAAGTATATAATTAAAGAAAATACTTGCAGTGTGTTTAATGTATTACAATATATTATAGCTAAATAAATAAACAAATAAATCGGCAAATCTATTTCAAGTAAATGGAAATATTTTACTCACACCAACATTAGTTCCAGTTAAATAACTGACGCTTAAGTGAGTCACTAGTGTACAACAGCGGGTAAAATTTGATGCCAATACTTGAAGTGAATTGGCATTATTTTAAATAACCAACCATAAATAAATGGAAAAAAGATCAAAGGTGAAACATTATATTGTATGTATGTTGTGTTGTCAAAGGAAGAGAAACAATTGAAACTCAGCAATTGTGTGTAAATGAGGCAGTAAGATAAATCAGCAACCTAAGACTTGGTCACAATTTTCGTGATGCCATATGGAAGTAGGGTCTACCATTAGACAATACTGTACATTATGCTTCCAATATCTTCCCAGGCAGTAGAATCTCCCTGTTTGGTAGCTGCCTAAAACTTTTAGTAATATTACTTTGATACAACATGATAAATTAGACAAACAATGAAAATAAACAAACAAAAGTTATTTACCAAGACCTTCTCTCTCAGAACAGAGGGGAGATAAGACGGCTATTTATAGCCCATCTTTGTGTAGGAAGTCGACCACACTAGAAATAATTCATTTAAAATTTATATTTTTTACATAGAATATTCAGTACATGACTGCAATTATAAAATATTGTGAATATATATATATATATATATATATATATATATATATATATATATATATATATATATATATATATATATATATATATATATATATATATATATATATATATATGTATATATATATTTGTGTAATAAATGTATGTAGTAAGTATGTACAGTAATCTTTTTCACTCAAATCCTAATGAAACACTATTGAATTAGAATACTGTAGCTCGCTGAAGCAAGCTTATAAATTAAAGAAAATACTTCCAGTGTGTTTAATATATTACAGTATGATATAAATAAACAAATAAATCGGTAAATCCATTTTAAGTAAATGAAACAATTGTATTCGACACCGACATTAGTTCAAGTTAAATAACAAACTTTTAAGTGAGTCACGTGTTTACACTACATCAACCGGTAACGTTTGATGCCATTACTTGAAGTGAATTGGCTTTATTTTAAAAAGCCAAGGATGTGTAAACAGCACTGGTCAATGGGATGGTTGGTAAAGGACTACTGGGTCAGTAAGCTCCCAATGGTAAGTGTCACATTTGGGGTACCGGTCTTATACAGCAAATAGGGCTCAAAAGCTACTTTTTAAATGGAAATTTTGGGGGCCGTCTTATACACCCCGTCGCCTTGTAGGCCGAGATATACGTAGTTCAGGAAATTAATGACTTTCTTAAATAGATAACTGACACTAATTAAACTATAAACATCAGATTCTCTGATGTCGGGGCGACAAAATGATCTAACTTCAGGCGCGATCAGAAGCTCATGGATATTCTCAGGGAACGAAACCGATGGGTATCGTTTGTCCTGGCAGACTCAACACTCACTTACTTGACACGTCTTATTAATAATAAGGACAGTTGAAGCGTTCAACACCACTCACAATGGATCTTGAATGTTTCAACTGTAAACAGACATATCTAAGCTGACTCTAAACCAGGGTGTTCTCTCTCACATTCAAATTCATTTTATAGAGAGGTTGGTTTCAGTAAGTCAGAGAAAATGGGATAACGGAGGACTGAGGCGTCTTGAAGTGATGAGAAAACGGACTCCTCAGATGGAGGACTCAAAATAAAAGCAGAGGTACCTGTTTTGTGGGCTATTGAGCGTAATATGAATCATTTGATTTTGGCGTTAACTGAAGTGTACGACTGTGGTCGTTACAATAGGAGGGCATTTCCTAAAAGATTTGACCTTTCCAGAGATGCATAAATTGACATCTTGTAATTTGTTAGGGAGGCAAACAGATCTATCTGTAGAGTTCCAAACTTCTTCACTAGACTCTTGAACTCCAATACCTTTAGGGACCATTCTGTTTCTGTCGATACTGGCCGGAGACGGGACAGAGCATCTGCCCAATTGTTTTGCACTCCCGGTATATAAGTTGCTTTGAGGTAAAGTGTTTGTGTTGTACAAATACTGAAAAATTTTTGTGATAGTTGTAGAAGGGGCCCAAGTCCTTGTTGACCCTTGATGATTGAGACAAAAGACTGCCGTTTTGTTGTCCATGGCAAACAGGATCGTCATATTTTGTAAATTTGGGTTTGCCGACAAAAAGAATAGGACCACTGCTAATTCTTTTATATTTATGTGTTTGTCCCAAAGGAAGTTGCTCCACCTTCCTTGATTGAATTCCCCTTTTGAAGAATGGTATCCCCATCCTATTTTGGACACATCCATACAAACGACCAAACCTGTTTGAGGTGGAACCCAGGGAGAGGGACCGATTAGATTGTCCCAGTTTGTCCACCATAACAGATGATTCTTTATCTGAATAGGGAGAGAAGAAGCAACTTTTCTGTTTCTGCGAAGCAACTTCGAGCTCAGATGAGATAGTTGCTTTGTCCTTAACTTTCCCAATGGAACCACTATTGTGGCAAAATTCAACAGACCCAGAAGTTTTTCCCAATTGTGCCAAGAAACCTTGTGCTTTACACAAAAGGCTTCTACTTTGTTTATCAAATCTGTTACTTTTGTTCCTGGTAAACTGACTGACTGCTGATTTGTATCCCAGTGGAGGCCTAACCAATCCAACTTTTGATATGGTATTATGTTTGATTTGACCTGGTTTATCTTTAGACCAAGGTTTTGAAATAGTACTAGTGTACGTTGGGTCGCCCTTTGACAATCTTCGAAAGAGTTTCCCATTATCAGCCAATCGTCTAGATAAGCAAAGGTTCTTATGCCCTCCTTTGCAAGGATCTTTCTGGGAATATTTGCCAGTTTTGTAAAGACTTTTGGTGCAATTGTCAGACCGAATGGCATCACTGTGAATTGATAACTTAATTCCCCTACTTTGAACACCAAAAATTTTCTGTACCTGGGAGCAACAGGAACGTGATAATAGGCATCTTCGAGATCTACTTTTGAGATCCAAGCATTGGGCGGAAGTAGATGCCTCAGATGGTCATAAGTGAGCATCTTGAAACTTCTTTTGGGAATAAATTTGTTTAGGATTGAAAGATCCAAAATCCATCTTAATTTGTCGCTGCCTTTCTTGGGGACTGGGAATAGGCGAGACATGAAACATTTCTCTGACTGCAACGGTTCTATGACCCCTCTGTTTCGTAGTTGACTTACAAATTTTGTAAGTAATGGGATTGGTTTTTTACCCTTCTTTGGGGATGCTGGGGGAGGGCGCCTCAACCAAGTCCATGTGAGACCCCCTTTGATAGTTTTGTAAGCCCATATGGAAGAAGTCCATCTGTTCTCACCAAACAAAGCAGGAGAAAGAGGAGAAGAACGTATCAACAAATAAGCGCTACCACTTGAAGCATTATTTGTTGCTTGTTTCCTTAGCTGGACTTTCAGTCTTAGGGCTTTCAACAAATGATCTAAGAATGAGTTGTACAGGGAATATGGGATTCCTTGTAGAGGAGCAGCAGCAAAACATTTGTCCACTTCTGAATTTTCTTCATAGTCCAGCACAAACTTAGTTAATAACTGACACATCATAATTGCAGACCAAACATCTGCTGCCAATTTCCTAATTTTAAATTCTTCAAGCAGCAGTGCAGGGGCAACTGGTTTCAAATTTTTTTCATAACTTATATCAACATATTTTGAAGCCGACAAATATTGGGAAAGATCATACTGTATAAGGAACTCTTTTCGTCATTAAATTGGAACTTCAAAAAACTAAACTTGTGAGCATTCCTGTCTGCGGGAATGAATGTTAAGTCTTTCAATAAATTAGCCCAGACTTCGTCTATTTCAGAGATCGTCTTTGGGCAAATATCAGGCCAAGACAGTGTAGTATCACCCTCCAAAAACAAAGAATGATGACCCAAAGTTGCATGTCCTTCCTCTCTCTTTGTAGTTGCTGAGATATCAGGAAGCTTAGAGACATTTTCATAAAATATCTTGAATAAGGAATCCACAGATTCAGATGGATTAGTGAACAAAGAAGACTTAGCTCTTACCAATGTTATCCATGGTCTGTTAGAATCAACCTTACACTCAATATTATCCAGCAACTGCGTGTCAGTCGACAGCAGCTTGTTTCCACTCGCAGCAACCAACACTTTTGCCCCAGGTGGAAATGGTTGCCAAGATGTGGATAGGATGAAATCAGTCTCAACAGGTTCTTCCTGGTCAAGAGACTGAATACTATGATTAGAACCAGGCTCATCATCCTGATCCTGGAACCCACTGAAATCAGATTGAGTAGATAGAGGTTTCTGTGGACTTCCTACTGCCTCACAGTCTGGAGGGTCCAATAACTTATTTTTCTTAGCAGGAGCAGTCTTGTCTAAGTGGGGGTTAAGTCTTTTACCTAACACCAATAATCCTAAACTTTCTGCCAACTTGGGATTTTTCCATTGTTGTACATTCAAAAATTTACTTTTCAAGGCCTTATTCCACCTATTTTTAATTTGTAATTGCAATAAATCTTTCTTATCACCTGTAGCTTGATGAAATTGAAAAAATTGATCATAACAAACTGCACAATCCATTGGTGAAAATAAGTTATTTGAGACACAGCTGCCATGAAGTATGCAAGCCACATGAGGATCTATCTTAGTAATCCAAGTCGCTGTACATTTTTTATAATTACATGTAGTATGGCCCCCTTGGGTCTTGGGTGAAACTACTACTACTGACAGACAATTCCTTGAATGTAGTGCCTGAGCTGAACTTTCTAGTCCTTGTGGCTCAGCACTCAATAGTACGCTGTATCTCCTCAGGGACAGTTCCATAGTCTCCTCCATTATCCATAGGCCCGGAATCCTGACCTTCATCCTCCAGTGGAACATCACTCATCTGAACTAGGAGTATACCATGACTCACATTATATCATTATAACACAAAGTAATGATAATAATAAGGGAGAAAGCATTTTCTCCCAAACTTAGTCAATATGACTCATAAATGTTATATTATTCGTAAGTTAGTGTTATACAAGTCACTCCTATGACCAATATAAACAATAACTCACTATTTCATATGTGTCTCCCTACTCTTATTTATCAAGTATCCCTTAGCTCAATGAAACTTATTTATTTAAATTTGTTTTTATAAAATAATTTCATTCAGAACATTTATTGAGAGGGATCATCAAGATCTTTATTTGTTGCCAATCAGGGGCACAGACATTATCCCCAAGTAAACACTTAAGGGAAAACTTCTACGTGCGCACTATCACCCGGCAGGGTTGACAGTGCTGAGCCGCTAACATAGCGCTCTATTGGCAGTAAAGTTCACTGTTACTCTAGCAATATTTATTGGGTTGAGAATTCCACCCTGAATTGGTCTCATATAACCCATAGAAGGTGTAAAGTCCATTTCAACATAACTCTAGATTGCTAGTAAGACCGGAAGGTCAACATTCCGGAAGGAACGCTAAGTCTAACAGCCTCGCTAAAGTTCGCTTGAACCCGCTACAGTACTGAGGACATCAAAGTTATGAAGAGACAAACTCAACTCTGGCCTTTTTGCGGAGAACAAATAGAAACCCAAGGGCGGAAGCCTAAAGGTTTTATGAACGTACATAAGAGTAGGGAGAGAGACAGTCATTGTATTCATATTAGCACGTGAATAATTGGGACAAAGAGATCGTAACCAATATACACATATATATGTATACAGTATATATATAAATAGATATATTCACATATACTCTTTTAGTGAAGATGAGCCCGGGAGGGCGCAGCGACATTCACCGAGTGACTTAAAGGCAAGGAATAGTCACAACGATCTAAACGACTCACAAAGAAAATGTGTTTTGGTCGCCATGCTGACCCAAAGTCGTACAGTGGGGTATGCTATAACGAATCTAATTGGTTCTAGAACCTTGTTCGTTATAGCATTCGTTCGTTATAGGATTAATCCGTTCCAGGCCCCCAAATACAACCACTTAACACTGAAAAATATAATATAAAATTGTAAAAATTGTAAAAAAGTGCATAAATATGCATCTAAACCCCTGAAATAAAGAATATCATTAATATTTGTAATAAAAAAACAATAAATTAGAAAAAAAATAAATAAATAAAAAATAATGTTCGTTGTAGGAGTTTCGTTCGTTATAGCATTCTCAATTTTATAGGTAAAACCGTTCGTTATAGGAATATTCGTAGTAGGATCCGTTCGTTATAGCATACCCCACTGTATAAGAAAATGTCCCAAATACCTGTACAATACTTGAGAGACATAACAAAATAAAAGTCACTCTACTTCATCACTGTGCTATTAAGTACAAATACTGTATACAGTCAACCCTCGCTTTACGCGGTTCCACTTGACGCGTTTCTACGTTTACGCGGTACCCTGCCGAAACCGGAATGCTCACTTTCCGCGGTGCGTGTACCCCTTTACGCGGAGTGGCTGGCGAGCCGCGCCATTTTTGGATCCAAACCTCCCGCCCTCTCCCTCCATCCGCCATGTTGTGTAAGCGGCGCGAGTAGGTTGCGCAGTGTGTGTCTTTGTTGCGTTATCAGTGACGTCATATGACGTATCGGACTGTAATTGGGCCATGCACCCTTACCTCCCTCCGCTGCTAGCTGTGATTGGTTTAAAGTAATATGACATGTCCACCTGCGGGAGGGAGGGAGGAAAGACGACGCTTGACCTAGCCGCGGCAGTTTCATCCCTCCAGGCCACACCGTGTATACGTGAATCCCTTGTTCTGTAAAATGGCTTCCGCCGGACCACCGCCCCCAGAGAGAAACCTTTCCTTACCTGGACCCAGCCGCCCTAAGCCAAAGAAGACACGACGTTCCTTAAGCTACGAAATTAAGTATAAGATCATACAAGAGTTGGAGAAAGGAACAAGACAGGTTGATCTCGCGCGCCAGCATGGTGTTAACGACTCTACGATCAGGACAATTAAGAAGGATGCAGCCAAGATAAAGGAGCACATGAACATCACAAAGTCTACAGGTGCTTCTATGATCAAGTATTGCCACAACCAGGTGCTTCTCAAGACAGAAAAATTACTTGTGAGCTACTTGGTGCGTCAGGCGCGACGGAACATGGCGGTGGACACGCGCTCAGTTAAGGAGTACGCACGTGAACTGTATGCTGCAGTGTCACGAAAGATGGGAATTGCAGAGCCCAAACCCTTTAATGCTTCCTCTGGGTGGTTACAGAGGCTTAAGAAGAGAAACAAGATCACCAATATCAACATTGGTGGTGAAGAAACTAGTGCTGACCGTGTTGCGGCTAGGGAATTTCCTCCGTTTTTACGTGAGATTATGGAGGAAGGACAGTACATCGACGACCAGGTGTTTAACATGGACGAATCTGGTCTTTTTTGGAAAAAACTACCTTGCAAGACCTTCGTTGTGAAGAATGCCAGCAAGTGTCGGGGTCGGAAGTTGCAGAAGGAGCGCATCACCGTCCTGTTTACCACCAATGCCTCCGGTACCTGTAAACTCAAGTTATCGGTGATCCACACAGCACGCAAGCCGCATGCCTACAAGAGCATGGACACGACCAAGCTAAATGTCCACTGCCTGACCGCACGTAAGGCGTGGATGTTCTCTACACTGTCCCTCTCCTGGTTTGATGACTGTTTCGTTCCCGATGTGAAGAAATTCTGTGAGCAACAGAATGTGCCATTCAAGATTTTGTTGCTGCTGGACAACGCACCAGGACACTCGCCCCTACTGTTAGATCGTCACCCCAACGTAAAAGTGGTCTTCCTTCCTCCCAACATTACGTCTATATTACAGCCCATGGACCAAGAGTTAATCTGTAATGTAAAAGCTGCATTCTCTACTAAAAAATTCAAGCTCCTGAACGACTACACCAACACCAAGGAAGAGTTGCGTAACCTGAGTGACACCAACACCGATAGCAAGAGCGAAGACGACGAGGATCAACAGTTGGCAGAGCAACAAGTACTTTTAAAACAATTCTGGAGAACATTCAACGTCAAGAAAGCTGTGGACTTCTTGGTGGAGGCATGGGATCAGCTGTCTGTAGCAACTGTTCGTCACGCATGGAGACATGTGTTGCAAGGCATTCCGGGCGTTAGGCAGAGTAAATCTGTGACTGGTGAGGTTCAGACTGTTGCAGTAGCAGTGGACCTTGCCAGAGAAGCTGCGCAGAGTGTTACAGCTGCAGGCTTCTCCGAGACCACCAACGACGATATCCTGGAGGTGATAAGGGATCCTGATGTGACTACCGACGACATGGTAGATGATGATGACGTCAGTGAAGAGGCAGGTGGTGCGTCATCCCAAGAAGAACGCCGCTTATCCCATAGTAATGTTAGGGGTGCCATCGAGTGTATCGAGAAAGCCAAGCTCCTCCTTTCCGACGACCCTGACGCAAACAGGTATGAAATCTTCACTACCCAGCTGTTGCAGACTATGGAGCCCTACATCAAGGTTTATCACGACAACATAAACACCAGCCGTCAGCAAAGCATAACAGAGTTCTTCACCCGCAACCCACCACAGCCAGCCCAAGCCAGTGATAGTGACAGAGGTAGAGACAGTGATGATGACTTTGAGGGATTTGTCAGGGAGGCACTAGTAAGTGTGGATGACACCGATGAAGACTCACCTGAGGGCCAGTAGCCTGCCCTCTGCCTCGGAACCAGCCTCCATTCCCCTACGCCGACCCATCTCTTCTACTAACGTAAGTGTTAACCCCAACCTTGTTTTTTTCTAACCTAACCTTCAGTTTATTCTTCTCTTATTGACTGTTCCCTTCTATATTATGTGTGGGTGAATACCATCATAAAGTTAAGAGGTTATTTTTAGTAAAACGTACGTATTGTGTCAGGAAAAAGTGGAGTTTGGGGGTCGGCCCGGTCTCTATTTCAATTAATCCCATATGTTATGTTGTTCACTTTACCCGTTTCTCACTTTACGCGGGCCGCCGTGGGTTGAATTAACCGCGTAAAGTGAGGGTTCACTGTATAATATCCTTGTGGAGGTGAGTATTTCAGCAATTAGAACACAAATTCGCGGAGCTTCCCTTTGTGTGTTTTATAGCTGAATCGCCAGGCAAGAGATGAGGTTCGCAGTGCGCATGGAGGCTGGTTTGAGGGAGGGACTTTCAAAATAGCAATTAAATGCCAGGTAGCGACGTGTCCTTCTAATATTACTTATTAAGTAATTATTAGATGTTTTAATTGCCTGTATGTTGGCCTGGCGAATTGGCTAGGAATTAACATACCTAGGTAGCATTCCTGAGCGTCACATTCAGAGCATTGAACAAAAAAACCCTAACCATTCTGAAAACCGAAAAATTCCAAAATCCGAAATGCCTCTGGCCCCAAGGATTTCGGTTAAGGGATTGTTAACCTGTAATACATTGTTATGGTACTTTTAATTTCCAAGTATATTAATTTTTAAAAATACAGAAGACATCAAACAAATACCAGTACGGATATTTGCGTGACTCTCCCGCCAAAAAAGACCAAACAGCTGGTACTCTCTCCCTCAGCCCTACCAAAAATAGCCCAACGACATCTTTCTTGTTTATTCTCTTCCAATTTCTCACTTTAACTGGTATTTTTTACTTCATATTGCCTACATCAGATAAACTACAGTAATTGAGGTTAGACACTGTTATAAATTTGATTACCGGGAACTGGCAGGATGCCGTTAGAACCACCTGACCCTACCAACAGTGTTGCAAGTCAGACACAGCATTTTTTTTTTACATTTTTGGTGTCTCCATTTCTGTTAATTTTTTTTTCTGTGGGGTTTGCACAATAGTAAACTGTTTTACCTACAGTATTGTAAAACTATTTGGGAAAAAAAATACTCGGTAACTTAATGTACAGAATATTCCTCCGGCGGGGCAATCCGCGTATTTGCAAATCCGTGTATGCTAAACCCGCGTATGTTAAGGGCCGACTGTATATTATTTCTCACTATTGAATTTTTTTGTTCAATTTTTTATTTCTTATTAGTTCTTTGTTATTATTATTAATGTTACAATATTATTATTATTATTGTTACCTGTATCATTATTATTTTATTTTTAATTGTGTATTTTTATTATAAATTCTACTTACTATGAATTATTATTATTGTTATTACAGGTATTATTATCATTATGATTATTATTATGATTATGATTATTATGATTATTATTATTATTATTAATTATTATTATTATTATTATTATTATTATTATTATTATTATTATTATTATTATTAATTATTGTTGTTGTTGTTGTTTCGCCCCCCAGCCCCGATGTGGGTCAATGACCTGTGCCCGGGTGGGCTAATCCCCCGAAAAAAAGTGAAATAAGCTGGGGTGGGGGTTAATCTGTTATGGTATATATTAAGATACGTACTTTATTAACTTTATTATAATATTTGTGAAAGTTGTTTTCATTTTTGCAGGTTGAAGTGGACAAGATTTGTGATAACGATGCAAGTTTAAACTTCCACAAAAAGATGGACTTGAGATCTTTATTTGAAAGTCACCTGGAGAAGCAGGAGAAGAAAAAGATGAAACACAAGGATGGATCTCTCAAAAATGATATAGCAACTAAGGATGAAAATACAGATAAGTTGTTTGAGAAATATTATTGTGAGTGGAAGGGAATTAATAAAGAGTCAACAGCTAGTAGAAGTAAAAATACTACTTACTCAATCATTCCCAAATTTTATCATAAACTTCCTCCCGAAGATGATCAGCTGCTTCAGAAGTTACGTGAGGAGTCGCGTGCTGTGTTTCTGCAGAGGAGAAGTAGAGAACTGTTAGATAATGATGAACTGAAGAACCTGTGGATGCTCCTTGACAAGCATCAGTCTCCCACAGATCTTGGAGGTGAAGAACAAATGATCAATTATGATGACTTTTTGAAGGTAGCACAACAAGCTGGACCAAAATGTAAACAATACTTCCAGCCATCCACATTCTGCAAGTTGTTGCAGAATGATCCTTTTGGTCGCATCTCCATCATGAACTTCTTCAACTATGTGATGAGGAAGGTGTGGCTCCACCAGACCAGGATCGGACTCTCGCTTTATGATGTCACAGGTCAAGGTTATTTAAGGGAGTCGGACTTGGAGAACTACATCCTGGAGTTAATACCAACGTTGCCTCAATTAGACGGCCTCGACAAGTCCTTCCACTCATTCTATGTGTGCACGGCTGTCAGAAAGTTCTTCTTCTTCCTTGACCCGATGCGCAGTGGTCAGATCAAGATACAAGATATTTTGGCATGCAGCTTCCTCGATGACCTGTTAGAGCTTCGTGACGAGGAGTTACCCAAAGATCAACAACAGAACAACTGGTTTTCTGCCCCATCTGCACTTAGAGTGTATGGCGTGTACTTAAACCTGGATAAAGACCACAATGGAATGCTGTCCAAAGAAGAACTTTCACGCTACGGTATGGGCACCTTGACTCCTGTCTTCATAGATCGAGTCTTCCAAGAGTGTCTGACGTACGATGGTGAGATGGACTATAAAACTTACCTCGACTTTGTCCTGGCTCTGGAGAACCAAAAAGAACCACAAGCTTTACACTATTTCTTCAAAATCCTTGATATTGATAACAAAGGACACTTAAATGTGTTCACACTCAACTACTTCTTCAGGTCCATCCAGGAGCAGATGCGTCAACACAACCAAGAACCTGTCAACTTCGAGGATGTAAAGGATGAAATATTCGACATGGTGAAACCTGCTGATCCTTGCATGATAACTCTACATGATCTCATAAATTGTGGTCAGGCTGATGTGGTTAGTAGTATCCTCATTGACCTTAATGGATTTTGGACATATGAGAATAGAGAAGTTCTTGTGGCAGACAGTAATGAAGAACCTGCTCAAGTATGACTCCATTGCCAACATATAAATTTGTACAGATATTGTATCTTTTCATTTTTTATTATATTGTAAGTTGAAATTTGAAAAAAAAAGTACAGTTTGATATTTTGTGGATAATTTTTCTTAAACTCAAAAATTTATTCAATTATAATCTTCAGCTTATAAATAAAGATGAAAGTTATATGAAATTTTGATTATTCAGGATAAAACAACATTGCCGAATGAGATGAAATTTATTTTTTTATATTACTGAAAACAACAACCTTTCTATAGAGGAACCATATTCTGTACAGTAATGCAGTCATAAAACAATTTACAGTACAATACACTTTATCATCATTGTTTTACATACAGTATTGTATTTAATGCTGCACTGACACCCCATGTCCCATTACATAACCCCCTGCCCTCTCACACCTCCCATCCTTCTCACACACCTTGTCCCCCACACTCCATTTGGCCCCCACACACCCTTTGGACCCCACACTCCCTTTGGCCCCCACACACACCTTTGGCCCCCACACACACCTTTGGCCCCCACACACCCCTTGGCCCCCACACATCCCTTGGACCCCACACA
>NW_024724764.1:0-28482 GCF_018991925.1 Homarus americanus
ATGGCAACAATTGCCTATATGTGATTAATGGCAGAGGGCGAAAACAAAAAATGGCAACAATTGCCTTTATAGTGATTAATGGCAGCAGGGCGAAAAACAAAAAATGGCAACAATTGCCTTTATATGATTAATGGCAGCAGGGCGAAAACAAAAAATGGCAACACCGTTTTATGCGATTAATGGCAGCAGAGGACGAAAACAAAAATGGCAACACCTTATATGTGATTAATGGCCGTAGGGCGAAAAACAAAAATGGCAACACCGTTTTATATGTGATTAATGGCAGCAGAGGGGGAAACAAAAAATGGCAACAATTTTATATGTGATTAATGGCAGGAGAGGGCGACAATAAAAAATGCCAACAATTGCCTTATATGTGATTAATGGCAGGAGAGGCGAAAAAAAAAATGGCAACAATTGCCTTTATATGTGATTAATGGCAGCAGAGTGCGCGACAAAAAATGGCAACAATTGCCTTATATGTGATTAATGGCAGCATTAGGGAAACAAAAATGCAACAATTGTGTTTTATATGTGACACGGGCAGAAACAAAGGCAACACCGTTTTATATGGATTAATGGCACAGAGGGACGAAAATAAAAGGCAACAATTGCTCTTATGTGAATAATGGCAGCAGAGGGGCGAAACAAAAATGGCAACAATTGCCTTATATGTGATTAATGGCAGCAGTGGGCGAAAACAAAAATGGCAACAATTGCCATAGATTAAGGCAGGCGAAAAAAAATGCAACAATTGTTTTATATGCGACTAACGGCAGCAGAGGACGAAAACAAAAAATGCAACAATTACCTTATATATGTGATTAATGGCAGCAGAGTGGCGAAAACAAAAAATGGCAACAATTGAAGGCATAAAAATGCAAACAATTGCCATATGATTAATGGCAGCAGGGGCGAAACAAAAATGGCAACAATTGCCTTATATGTGATTAATGCAGCAGAGGGGCGACAAAAAAATGGCAACAATTGCCTTATATGTCATTAATGGCAGCAGTGAGGCGAAAAAAGGCAATTATTGCCTTATATGTGATTAATGGCAGGACGAAAAACAAAAATGGCAACAATTTTAAATGTGGTATTAATAGCAGTAAAACGAAACAACACTGCTTACATGCGATTAACGGTAGAAAACATAAAATGGCAACCAACGTTTTATGTAAGATTAATGGCAGCGAAGAAACAAAAATGGCAACACTAGCTCTTATATGAATACAGCAGAGGCGGCAAACCAAAAATGCAACAATTGCCTTTATATGATTACGGTAAAGGACAACAACCTTATATGTCATTAATGGCCGTAGGGCGAAAACAAAAAATGCACGATAATTTTATAGATTAATGGCAGAAAAGGCGACAAAACAAAAAGGCAACACTGCCTTATATGTGATTAATGTCAGCATCAACAAAAATGCAACAATTGCCTTTGTTAATGGCAGCAGAGGAAACAAAAATGCAAACAATTGCCTTATATGTGATTAATGGCAGCAGTGGGCGAAACAAAAATGGCAACGATTCTTATATGTGAATAATGGCAGCAGAGGGCGACAACAAAAAATGGCAACACCATTTTAAAAATTGTGATTAATGGCAGCAGTGGGGCTGAAAACAAAAATGGCAACACCTTTTATATGTGATTAATGGCAGAAGAGGACGAAAACAAAATGGCAACAATTGCCTTAAATGTGGTTAATGGCAGCAGAGGGCGAAACAAAAAAATGGCAACAATTGCCTTATATGTGATTAATGCGGGAGGGCGAAAAATCAAAAAATGGCACAATTTTATATGTGATTAATGACAGCAGAGGGGCAATACAAAAATGAGCAACAATTGCTTATATGTGAATAATGGCGCAGAGAGGCGACAATAAAATGGCAACAATTGCCTTATATGATTAATGCAACAGGAGCAAAAACAAAAATGGCAAACAATTGCCTTATAGATTAATGGCGAAGAGAGACGAAAATCAAAAGGCAAACAATTGCCTTATATGATTAATGGCAGCAGAGGGGCGAAAACAAAAAAATTGACAACAATTGCTTAATATGTGAAATGGCAGCAGAGGGGCGACAATAAAAATGGAAACATTGCTATTGTGAATAATGGCAGCAGAGGCGACAAAATAAGCAAACAATTGCCGTAGATTAATGGCAGCAGGGGCGAAACAAAAAATGGCCCTGCCATATGTGATTAATGGAAGCAGAGGGCGAAAACAAAATGGCAACACCTTATATGTGATTAATGGCAGCAGAGGGCGAATGACAAAAATGGCAACAATTGCCTTATATGTGATTAATGGCAGCACGAAAACAAAAAACAATTGCGATATAAATTAATGGCAGCAGTGGGTGAAACAAAAATGGAAAACAATTACGCCTATATGCAATTAACGCGCGTAGGGACGAAAACAAAAATGGCAACAATTGCCTTATATGATTAATGGCAGTAGTGGGGCGAAAACAAAAATAGCAAGAGTTGCCTTATATGTGATTAATGGCAGCAGAGGGCAGAAAACAAAAATGGCAACAATTGCCTTATGTGATTAATGGCAGGAGGGGCGACAATAAAATGGCAACAATTGCCTTATATGTGAATAATGGCAGCAGAGGGCGACAATAAAAATAACAACAATTAGCTTTATATGTGATTAATAGCAGCAGTGGGGCGAAAACAAAAATGGCAACAATTACCTTATATGTGATTAATGGCAGCAGTGGGGCGAAAACAAAATGGCAACAATTGCCTTATATGAATAATGGCAGCAGAAGGGCGACAATAAAAAATGGCAACAATTACCTTATATGTGATTAATAGCAGCAGTGGGGCGAAAACAAAATAGCAACAATTGCCTTATATGTGATTAATGGCAGGAGAGGGCGACAATAAAAATGGCAACAATTACGCCTGTAATGGCAGCAGTGGGGCGAAACAAAATGGCAACAATTGCCTTATAATACATTAATGGCAGCAGAGGGCAAAAACAAAATGCAACAATTGCCTTATATGTGATTAATAGCAACAGTGGGACAAAACAAAAATGGCAACAATTGCCCTTATATGCGATTAACGGCAGCAGAGGGACAGAAAACAAAAACAACAATTGCCTTATATGTGATTAATAGCAGCAAGTGGCGAAAACAAAATGGCAACTAATTACCTTATATGTGAATAATGGCAGCAAGAAGGGCGACAATAAAATGGCAACAATTGCCTTATATGTGATTAATAGCAGCAGTGGGCGAAAAACAAAAATGGCAACAATTACCTTATATGTAATTAATGGCAGGAGAGGGGCGACAATAAAAATAGCAACAATTGCCTTTATATGTCATTAATGGCAGCAGTGGGGCGGCAAAATAAAAAATGGCAATTACCTTTATATGATTAATGCAGAAGAGGGACAAAAACAAAATATGAATTGCCTTAAATATGGTTAATAGCAGCAAAGGGCGAAAACAAAAAAATGGCAACAATTGCCTTATATGCGATAATAACAAGTGGCAGAGGGACAAAACATAAATGGCAACAATTGCCTTATAATGATTAATAGCAGCAGTGGGGCGAAAACAAAAAATGGCAACAATTGCCTTCTATGTGAATAGCAGCAGAGGCAGCGAAAACAAAAAATGGCAACAATTACCATTATATGTGATTAATAGCAGGAGGGGCGACAATAAATAATACAACAATTACCTTATATGTCATTAATGGCAGCAGGGGGCGAAACAAAATGTAGCCTTATAATAGATTAATAGAAGAGGGACAAAAACAAAAGGCAACAATTGCCTTATATGTGATTAATATGGCAGCAGTGGGGCGAAAATAAAAATGGCAACAATTGCCTTCTATGAATAATGGCAACAGGGCAAAAACAAAATGCAACAATTGCCTTATATGTGATTAATAGCAGCAGTGGGAACAAAATGTAGCATTGCCTTATATGTGAATAATGGCAGCAGAGGGCGAAACAAAATAGCAACAATTACCTTAAATGTGGTTAATGGCAGCAGAGGGCGAAAACAAAAATGGCAACAATTACCTTATATGTGATTAATAGCAGGAGGGGCGAAAACAAAAATAACAATTGCCTTATATGTGATTAATGGCAGCAGAAGGGCGACAATAAAATAAGCAACAATTGCCCTAATATGTGATTAATAGCAGCGTGGGGCGAAAACAAAATGCAACAATTCCTTATATGTGATTAATAGCAGAAGAGGGACGAAAACAAAATGTAAACAATTGCCTTAAATGTAGTTAATGGCAGCAGAGGGCGAAAACAAAAATAGCAACAATTGCATTATATGTGATTAATATCCTTTTTCTTTGTCAACACACCTACTCCAGTTTATACTTGACTGCCATGAGCTACAACTTGGTACGGATTAAAGATAGTTCTCTCTTAAACTTACACACACACACACACAGTCCTTGGAGTTAAGTCTTATCTGAGAGTGTGAAAATATGAAGGATTATTTGGAGGAGTCATCAAGAGAGTTTATATATTATGGTCTTTTAATCTTACTTGTGGGAATGATTTCTCTCTCTCTCTCTCTCTCTCTCTCTCTCTCTCTCTCTCTCTCTCTCTCTCTCTCTCTCTCTCTCTCACTTAATCTCTTCATCTCCATCTCATCATCTTTGTCCTGCTGTCACTTGTCTCCTCTCCCAAACACTCACAAGTCACTCTCCATAACTCTCACTGCCTTCTCCCCTCTCCACAACCCTCTCCCCTCTCACTCTCATGACCCTCACCCTCTCCTTTCACAACTTTCTATCTCATTCCTAAGACTTTTCTCCACCTCTCTCTCTCTCTCTCTCTCTCTCTCGCTGCCCTCACTCACTGGAACAGGTCTGACGTGTCCATTAAAGAACACTGTCGCCTCTACTTTTTACTGAACACTGAACACCCTGAATATACAGGGGAGCAGAACACACTTTGAACACAGCATAAGGACCTTAGGAGCATATACTGAACACAGCATATGGACTTTAGAACACAATGAACACAGGATATATTTGTAATGATTGATTGTCAGACCAAACCTTACAGCCCAGAATTATGCGCATATAACAGCAAGTGCACCACGAACCTCGTGGTACCACCACATTCCGGGTTGACACACCTCAGGGTCGACCCAAGGGACTTCGACCTCGCCCGCTAATGACGTGAGCCGTTGACCTACAACCACACTAACCAGACACCTGGCCAGGACCACACCTGCACAGCTATCAGATCAAACCAGTTTAGTGTTAATTGTTGGGGGTCAAATGGCTGGGCCGACCCCATATAAAGGCCTACAGTCCCGTCCACAGGCATTACGATTACGATTACCATTATCGTTCTGGTCATACTGATTCTCATTCTGGTTGCTATCATCTCTCTCCCATTCGGGTCGTCACTCCGGTTTCACCTAAGCAGAGTCACGCACGTCCCCTCCCCAGGTCGGGAGGAGACTTCCCCGACCGAACCACGTATATAACGAACAGATTATACTCCCATAGGAGCAGCCCAGCCAGCACTCCACTGGGCCTACGTCCGTTACACGTGAGTCTTGTCAGAACGTCCTAGGGTGGAGTTACTACTGTGATGTATTCGTCAGGTGTGTCCGAGAGTCGGTGTCAAATAACGTAAAGCATAATGTGTCAGTACCCCCGATATAGTGGTGATATTAATGTGTCCCATGTCATTGAGTGAATTAATAAATAGATTGTATCGAAAGAGTCTCTCTCTCTCTCTCTCTCTCTCTCTCTCTCCCAACAGTACTCTATTAAACAAGATAAATATCAAGATAAGATTAATTAAATACACCTGATCATTAATATAATCCAAATGTAACAATAAGTTAGTTGAGAGTCTTATGAGCAAATTAAACTAGAAAGTCTTCCTCCCCTAGTCTTTCCCTCACCCCTCTCCTTCCCTCTCTCTCTCCTTCCCTCTCTCCCTCTCTCCTCCTCCCCTCTTAACCTCCCATCACTCACTGGTGACACTTTTCTCACTAGCACAAACAGAAAAGCAAACTGACAAGGAAGGTCAGAGGGGAAACTCCTATACCAGGCAAATTACCAGTGGTAATCCTTCCACTCTCTAGGGACCACAAAAATACCTGATCCTGACCAGTTTGTTTATTGTGTAACTAGAAATATCAGAGTGTCTTATTTTGTAATATAATTTTCCTGTTCTAACTTCTTTCTGTGTCTGGGGATTACATGAGTGTATTCCAGGGTTTGTTGCTCCTCCTGTTAGGTTAGGTTGGGATTTGGGTTAGGTTGGGTTAGGTTGAGTTTGGTTAGGTTGGGTTAGGTTAGGTTATGGTTAGGCAAGGTTGGGTTTCAAGTGTGTAAGTGACTTAGTAATTAACATTTGCTGTACGTAAAGAAACTGTCAGTGATGGTGTGTGACGATAACACTAGAGGTGATAACAAGGTGTGAGTGGGTGTTAACTTTAGTTGCAAGTGGCGTGGGTTGGGCTCTGAAAGAAAATTCCTATGAATAATAACCTTTGATGTGTGGTGATAATATTCTCTGAGGAGGAGGATGGGGGGAGGAGGTGGGAGGAAAGGAGGGAGGAGGTGGTGAGGAGGGGGAAAGAGGATGGGAGGAGGAATTGGAGTAGTGGGGTGTTAGGGGAAGGTGGGGGATGGGGAGGGAAGGGAGGAGGGAGGGAGGTGGTGAGGGGGAGAGAGGAGGGATAGGAGGAGGGGAGGAGTAGGAGGGAGGAGGAGAGGAGTAGGAGGGAGAGGGGAGGAGAGGAGTAGGAGGGAGAGAAAGAGTATTAAGAGTTTCGTAAATGTAATTGGAAGAGCAACACAAAGGAGAAGTTTTATTCTGCAGGATGACAACAGCATCTAGAAGTGTAAGTTAATGATGAAGTTAATGTATGATGGTTATGTTTACTAGTGTTCAAAGTCTATATATACATATACATATGCATATACGTTACATACATATACATACATATACATACACATTTACATAAACATACGAACATATACATACACATTTGCTTACACATATACATACACATACAGTATACATACACACACACACACACACTCTGTCTGTCTGTCTCTCTCTCTCTCTCTCTCTCTCTCTCTCTCTCTCTCTCTATATTCCCCCACATTATTTAATATTCAGCTACTCAGATCTGACATCAAGTCATTGTAGGGTCAGAGTGGTGAGAGAGAGGGAGAAGACAGGACGAAATCCAAGACGGAGTGAAATTAGACTATCAAGAGACAGTGAAATTGGAGTTATCAAGACAGGTGAAATTGGAAGCTATCAAGACAGGTAAGAGTGGAGTTATCAAGACAGGTAAGTGGAGCTATCGAACAGGTGAGGAAGTGGAGTTATCAGGACAGGTAAGTGGAGTTATCAAGACAGGTAAGTGGAGTTATCCAAGACAGGTAAGTGGAGTTATCCAAGACAGGTAAGTGGAGCTATCCAAGACAGGTAAGAGGTAGACTATCAAGACAGGTAAGTGGAGTTATCAAGACAGGTAGTGGAGCTATCAAGACAGGTAAGTGGAGCTATCAAGACAGGTAAGTGGAGTTATCAAGACAGGTAAGAGTGGAGTTATCCAAGACAGGTAAGTGGAGTTATCAAGACGGATGAGGGTAGACTATCAAGACGGGTAAGTGGAGCTATCAAAGACAGTAGATGGAGCTATCAGGGGACGGGTAAGTGGAGTTATCCAAGACAGGTAAGTGGAGTTATCAAGACAGGTAAGTGGAGCTATCAAGACGGTAAAATTAGACTATCAAAACAGGTAAATGGAGCCATCAAGACGGGTAAGTGGAGTTATCAAGACAGGTAAGTGGAGCTATCCAAGACAGGTGAGGTAGGTTAGCCAAGACAGGTAAGTGGAGTTATCAAGACAGATAGGGTAGACTATCAAGACAGGTAAGTGGAGTTATCAAGACAGGTAAGGTGGAGCTATCAAGATGAAAGAATAGATTAGCAATAATCATGTCGAGTTAATGAGTATTAAGACTTTAGATCATCCTCTATTAAAAAGAATTTGGCTTCTGTGTTGGGGAGTGGTGAGTCAATGGATAATGGCTTAATAACAGCTAAATAAACATTGACAAGCAACTCGATACGAAGTTTTTAAAGAGAGTCAACACGTCAACATTTACACTCTGTCTGGTGAAGTCGACAGGGAGAGGAACACACCAGATGCTGCTGTTGTTAGTGTTGGTGTTGGTGAGTGGTGTTGGTGGTGTTGGTGTTGGTGGTGGTGGTGGTGGTGGTGGTAGATGTACTTCCTCGTGTCTTATGTTAAATATAAAAATTAATTATGTAATCAAACACACAGAAAGAGACGATATTTCAGTCAGTTCAGTCAGTTGCACACACACACACACACACACACACCATCGTATAGCCAGTAAAGATCCATTAAGTACCAAGTGACACATAATTAAACCATCATTATCATTATTAGAATCAGTGAGTATAATAATCATCTTTCTTCTCATTATGACCCCTTCATTATTATCATTTTCCCTTTTTTCTCTACCAGCTAATTCTCTCATTCCTTCCCTCATGACACTTCCCAAACACCTCTCTCTTCGTCTTACTAACTAGGTCGTTAACGCCTCAGTATTAGAGATCGTTGAGCTAATAAAGGTGCTCAGGAGGAAGGTATGTAGGTTCACTGAGGCCTTCCGTTAACCTCATTAAGTCGTGTGATAATAAGATTACCGAGAAGAAGAATAATCAGTGATGATAATGACGTAGCCACCTCCCTCCTCCCTCCGATGGCCGGTGGAGAGAGAGAGAGAGAGAGAGAGAGAGAGAGAGAGAGACACACACACACACTCTAGGTCTCCACAGATGGGCGTCAACGAGGAATCAGTCAATCAACAAACTGTCTCCCCAACATAAAAAGGTAACTCACAGCTGGTAACTCACATCTAGTAACTCCCCAGCTGGTAACTCACAGCTGGTAACTCACAGCTGGCAACTCACAACTCCGTAAAATTACTCATCGTGTCCATATATATATATATATAGGTGTTGAGTGACGGGCCGCTCAGAACTTGCTTTAAACTTGTCGGTTATATCTCTCACGGCCGAGGCGAGACGATCACGGAAGTGGAGTTTGGGTCGTGGTGTGTTTAACTTTATGATGGCTCTCTCTCTCTCTCTCATATATATATATATATATATATATATATATATATATATATATATATATATATATATATATATATATATATATATATATATGTGTGTGTGTGTGTGTGTGTGTGTGTGTGTTTAATGACATCAATCAGCTTCACAGTAATGAATTTAAAAGAAATTGATGGTCTTCCCTCTCCTAATGGGTCCTCCGTCCATCCTCGTTATGGTACACCAGGATGACCAGACGGTTATTGGTTCTCAGTAGACCCCCCCCTCTCGGTGTGGAGTGAGAGAGAGAGAGAGAGAGAGAGAGAGAGAGAGAGAGAGGAGAGTTCCTTATCATGTTAGTTTGATCATGAGCAACGAGAAGCAGCTGGTGGTACATAAAACCTACCACCAGACCCTGAACCTCTTGCCAGACCCACAAACTACCTGCAGACCCAGTGACCACCTGCCGGGCCAGTGACCACCTGCAGACAGTGACCACCTGCCAGACCCGAGCCACCTGCAGACCCGGTGACCACCTGCCGCAGACAGTGAGCCACCTGCCAGACCCAGTGACCACCTGCCAGGCCAGTGACCACCTGCCAGACCCGAGTGACCACCTGCAGACCCAGTGACCACCTGCAGACCCAGTGACCACCTGCAGACCAGTGACCACCACTTGCCAGACCCAGTGACCACCTACCAGACCCAGTGACCACCTACCAGACCCAGTGACCACCTGCAGACCCAGTGACCACCTGCCAGACCCGGTGAGCCACCTGCCAGACCCGGTGACCACCTGCCAACCCAGTGACCACCTACCAGACCCAGTGACCACCTACCGGGCCCAGTGACCACCTGCAGACCCAGTGACCACCTGCAGACCCAGTGACCACCTACCAGACAGTGACCACCTGCCAGACCAAGTGACTACCTACAGACCCAGTGACCACCTGCCAGACCCAGTGACCACCCTGCCAGACCCGGTGACCACCTGCCAGACCCAGTGACCACCTACCAGGCCAGTGACCACCTGCAGACCCAGTGACCACCTGCAGACCCAGTGACCACCTGCACCAGACCCAGTGACCACCTACCAGACCCAGTGACCACCTGCCAGACCCAGTGACCACCTGCCAGACCCAGTGACCACCTGCCCAGACCCAGTGACTACCTACAGACCCAGTGACCACCTGCCAGACCCAGTGACCACCTGCCAGACCCAGTGACCACCTGCCAGACCCAGTGACTACCTACCAGACCCAGTGACCACCTGCCAGACCCAGGCTACCTACAGACCCAGTGACCACCTGCCAGACCCAGTGACTACCTACAGACCCAGTGACCCACCTGCAGACCCAGTGACCACCTGCCAGACCCAGTGACCACCTACAGACCCAGTGACCACCTGCAGACCCAGTGACCACCACTACAGACCCAGTGACTACCCTACCAGACCCAGTGACCACCTGCCCGGGCCAGTGACTACCTACCAGACCCAGTGACTACCTACAGACCCAGTGACCACCTACCAGACCCAGTGACTACCTACCAGACAGTGACCACCTGCAGACCCAGTGACTACCTACAGACCCAGTGACCACCTGCTACCAGACAGTGACCACCTACCAGACCCAGTGACCACCACCACCAGGCCAGTGACTACCTACAGACCCAGTGACCACCTACCAGACCCAGTGACCACCTACAGACCCAGTGACCACCTACCAGACCCAGTGACCCACCTACAGACCAGTGACTACCTACAGACCCAGTGACCACCTGCGGAACCCAGTGACCACCTGCACCAGGCCAAGTGACCACCTACCAGACCCAGTAGCCTGCACTGACCACCTGCAGACCAGTGACACCTGGACCAGTGACTACCTACCAGACCCAGTGACCACCTGCCAGACCAGTGACCACCTGCAGGCCCAGTGACCACCCAGACCCAGTGACCTGCCGCCAGTGACCACCTGACCAGTGACCACCTGCCAGACCAGTGACCACCTACCGGACCAGTGACCACCTGCAGACCCAGTGACCACCTACCAGCCAGTGACTACCTACCGCCAGACCTCGCCAGTGACCACCTGCCAGACCCAGTGACCACCTGCCAGACCCAGACCACCTACCAGACCCAGTGACCACCTACCAGACCCAGTGACTACCTACCAGACCCAGTGACCACCTGCCAGACCCAGTGACCACCTGCCAGACCCAGTGACCACCTACCAGACCCAGTGACTACCTACCAGACCCAGTGACCACCTGCCAGACCCAGTGACCACTCAGACCCAGTGACCACCTGCCAGACCCAGTGACCACCTACCAGACCCAGTGACCACCTGCCAGACCCAGTGACCACCTGCCAGACCCAGTGACCACCTACCAGACCCAGTGACCACCTGCCAGACCCAGTGACCACCTACCAGACCCAGTGACCACCTGCCAGACCCAGTGACTACCTACCAGACCCAGTGACCACCTGCCAGACCCAGTGACCACCTGCAGACCCAGTGACCACCTGCCAGACCCAGTGACCACCTACCAGACCCAGTGACCACCTGCCAGACCCAGTGACCACCTGCCAGACCCGGTGACCACCAGACCCAGTGACCACCAGACCCAGTGACCACCTACCAGACCCAGTGACCACCTGCCAGACCCAGTGACCACCTGCCAGACCCAGTGACCACCTACCAGACCCAGTGACCACCTGCCAGACCCAGTGACTACCTACCAGACCAGTGACCACCTGCCAGACCCAGTGACCACCTGCCAGACCCAGTGACCACCTGCCAGACCCAGTGACCACCTGCCAGACCCAGTGACCACCTGCCAGACCCAGTGACCACCTACCAGACCCAGTGACCACCTGCAGACCCAGTGACCACCTGCCAGACCCAGTGACCACCTGCCAGACCCAGTGACCACCTACCAGACCCAGTGACCACCTGCCAGACCCGGTGACCACCTGCCAGACCCAGTGACCACCTGCCAGACCCAGTGACCACCTGCCAGACCCAGTGACCACCACAGACCCAGTGACCACCTGCCAGACCCAGTGACCACCTACCAGACCCAGTGACCACCTGCCAGACCCAGTGACCACCCACCAGACCCAGACCACCTGCCAGACCCAGTGACCACCTACCAGACCGGCAGACCACCTGCCAGACCCAGTGACCACCTGCCAGACCCAGTGACCACTCCACAGACCCAGTGACCACCTGCCAGACCCGGTGACCACCTGCCAGACCCAGTGACCACCAGACCCAGTGACCACCTGCCAGACCCAGTGACCACCTGCCAGACCCAGTGACCACCTGCCAGACCCAGTGACCACCTGCCAGACCCAGTGACCACCTGCCAGACCCAGTGACCACCTGCCAGACCCAGTGACCACCTGCCAGACCCAGTGACCACCTGCCAGACCCAGTGACCACCTGCCAGACCCAGTGACCACCTGCCAGACCCAGTGACCACCTGCCAGACCCAGTGACCACCTGCCAGACCCAGTGACCACCTGCCAGACCCAGTGACCACCTGCCAGACCCAGTGACCACCTGCCAGACCCAGTGACCACCTGCCAGACCCAGTGACCACCTGCCAGACCCAGTGACTACTCACCAGACCCAGTGACCACCTGCAGACCCAGTGACCACCTGCCCAGACCCGGTGACCACCTGCAGACCCAGTGACCTGCCAGACCCAGTGACCACCTGCCCGGACCCAGTGACCACCTGCAGACCCAGTGACCACCTGCCGGACCGTGACCACCAGACCCAGTGACCACCTGCAGACCCGGTGACCACCTGCCAGCCAGTGACCACCTGCACCAGACCCAGTGACCACCTGCGGCCCGGCCACCTGCAGCCCAGGCCACCTGCAGGCCAGTGACCACCTGCCAGACCCAGTGACCACCTGCAGACCAGTGACCACCTGCCAGCCGAGACCTGCCAGTGACCACCTGCAGACCCAGTGACCACCTGCCGGGCCAGTGACCTGCCGACCCAGTGACCACCTGCAGACCAGTGACTACCTGAGCCGTGACCACCTGCAGACCCAGTGACCACCTGCAGACCCGTGACCACCTGCCAGACCCGTGACCACCTGCAGACCCAGTGACCACCTGCAGCCAGTGACCACCTGCGCCAGTGACCACCGGTGGGGTGACCACCTGCGGTGACCACCTGCGACCTCAGACCCGGTGACCACCTGCCAGACCCAGTGACCACCTGCAGACCCAGGCACCTGCCAGACCCGGTGACCACCTGCCAGACCCGGTGACCACCTGCAAACCCAGTGACCACCTGCCAGCCCAGTGACCACCTGCCGAGCCAGCTGCCTCGCAGTGACCACCCAGACCCAGTGACCACCTCAGACCCAGTGACCACCTGCAGACGGTGACCTGCAGACCAGTGACCACCTCCAGACCCAGTGACCACCTGCCAGACCCAGTGACCACCTGCCAGACCCAGTGACCACCTGCCAGACCCAGTGACCACCTGCCAGACCCAGTGACCACCTGCCAGCCAGACCCCCACCTGCCAGACAGTGACCACCTGCCAGACCCAGACCCTGCCGTGACACCTGCAGACCCGGTGACCACTCAGACCCGCAGACCCAGTGACCTGCAGACCAGTGACCACCTGCCAGACCAGTGACCACCTGAGCCAGTGACCACCTGCAGACCCGGTGACCACCGCCCAGTGACCACCTGCCAGACCCAGCCACCTGCCAGGCAGTGACCACCTGCAGACCCGGTGACCACCTGCCAGACCCAGTGACCACCTGCCAGACCCAGTGACCACCTGCCAGGCCCAGTGACCACCTGCCAGACCAGTGACCACCTGCAGACCCAGGCCACCTGCAGACCCAGTGACCACCTGCCAGACCAGTGACCACCTGCCAGGCCCAGTGACCTGCCACCCGTGACCTGCGGCCCGGTGACCACCTGCCAGATGTGACCACCTGCAGACCCGGTGAGCCGCGTGACCACCTGCCAGACCCGGTGACCACCTGCCAGACCGTGACCACCTGCCAGACCCGGGCACCTGCAGACCCAGTGACCACCAGCAGACCCAGTGACCACCTGCCAGACCTGGGGCCCCTGCCAGACCCAGTGACCACCTGCAGACCCGGTGACCACCTGCCAGACCCAGGACCACCTGCCACCCAGACCACCTGCCAGACCCGGTGACCACCTGCCAGACCCGGTGACCACCTGCCAGCCCAGTGACCACCTGACCCAGTGACCACCTGCCAGACCCGGAGACCACCTGCCAGACCCAGTGACCACCTGCCAGACCTGGTGACCACCTGCCAGACCCAGTGACCACCTGCCAGACCCAGTGACCACCTGCCAAGACCCAGTGACCACCTGCCAGACCCAGTGACCACTGCCAGACCCGGTGACCACCTGCCAGACGACCACCTCAGACCCAGCACCACCTGCGACCTGGTGACCACCTGCCAGACCCAGTGACCACTCTGCAGACCCGGTGACCACCTGCCAGACCCAGTGACCACCTCAGATGGACCCGTGACCACACAGACCGCACGACCTGCACCTGCCAGACCCAGTGACCACCTGCCGGACCCGGTGACCACCTGCCAGACCCGGTGACCACCTGCCAGACCCAGTGACCACCTGCCAGACCCAGACCTGCCGCCCAGACCACTCAGCCCAGTGACCACCTGCAGACGCAGACCACCTGCCAGACCCAGTGACCACCTGCAGACCCAGACCACTGCCAGACCCAGTGACCACCCACAGACCTGGTGACCACCGACCGTGACCACCTGGCGTGACCACCTGCGACCCAGAGCCTGGTGACCACCTGCCAGACCCAGTGACCACGCTGCCCCACTCAGACCCGGTGACCACCTGCCAGACCCGGTGACCACCTGCCAGACCCGGTGACCACCTGCCAGACCCAGTGACCACCTGCCAGACCCGTGACCACCTGCCAGACCCAGTGACCACCCCAGACCCAGTGACCACCTGCCAGACCTCCCAGACCCAGTGACCACCTGCCAGACCCGGTGACCACCTGCCAGACCCAGTGACCACCTCAGACCCAGTGACCACCTGCCAGACCCAGTGACCACCTGCCGGGACCCAGTGACCACCTACAGACCCAGTGACCACCTGCCAGACCCAGTGACCACCTGCCAGACCCAGTGACCACCTGCCAGACCCAGTGACCACCTGCCAGACCCAGTGACCACCTGCCAGACCCAGTGACCACCCACCAGACCCAGTGACCACCTGCCAGACCCAGTGACCACCTGCGGACCTGGTGACCACCTGCCAGACCCAGTGACCACCTGCCAGACCCAGTGACCACCACAGACCCAGTGACCACCTGCCAGACCCGGTGACCTGCCAGACCCAGGACCGCCAGACCCAGTGACCACCTGCCAGACCCGGTGACCACCTGCCAGACCCAGTGACCACAGACCCAGTGACCACCTGCCAGACCCGGTGACCACCTGCCAGACCCAGTGACCACCAGACCAGTGACCACCTGCAGACCCAGACCACCAGACTCTGCCAGACCCAGTGACCACCTGCCAGACCCAGTACCACCTGCCAGACCCGGTGACCACTCACAGACCCAGTGACCACCTGCCAGACCCGGACCACCTGCCAGACCCAGTGACCACCTGCCAGACCAGTGACCACAGACCAGCCGGACCACTGCCAGACCCGGTGACCACCTGCAGACCAGACCACCTGCCAGACCCAGTGACCACCTCAGGACCCAGTGACCACCTGCCAGACCCGGTGACCACCTGCCAGACCCGGTGACCACCTAGCCAGACCTGTGACCACCTGCCAGACCCAGTGACCACTCTGCACTGGCACCTGCCAGACCCGGTGACCACCTGCCAGACCCAGTGACCACCTGCCAGACCTGGTGACCACCTGCCAGACCAGGACCTGCCAGACCCAGTGACCACCTGCCAGACCCAGTGACCACCTGCCAGACCCAGTGACCACCTGCCAGACCCAGTGACCACCTGACCCAGACCACCTGCCAGACCCAGTGACCCAGACAGACCACCTGCCAGACCCAGTGACCACCTGCCAGACCCGGTGACCACCCCTGGCAGACCCAGACCACCTGCGACCACCACTCACCCAGTGACCACCAGCCCAGTGACCACCTGCCAGACCCAGTGACCTCCAGCCAGACCCAGACCACCTGCCAGACCCGGTGACCACCTGCCGACCCAGTGACCACCCAGACCAGACCACCTGCCAGACCCAGTGACCACCTGCCAGACCCAGTGACCACCTGCCAGACCCGGTGACCACCTGGTGACCACCTGCCAGACCCGGTGACCACCTGCTGCAGACCACCTAGACCCAGTGACCACTCAGACCCAGCCAGACCCGGTGACCACCTGCCAGACCGCAGACCACTGCCAGACCCGGTGACCACCTGCCAGACCCGGGACCATCCACGACCCAGTGACCACCTGCCAGACCCGGTGACCACCTGCCAGACCCAGTGACCACCTGCCAGACCCAGTGACCACCTGCCAGACCCAGTGACCCCTGCCAGACCCGGTGACCACCTGCCAGACCCAGTGACCACCTGCCAGACCCGGTGACCACCTGCACCCAGACCACCTGCCGACCCAGTGACCACCTGCGCACCGGTGACCACCTGCGGGACCACCTGACCGTGACCACCTCAGACCCAGTGACCACCTGCCAGACCCAGTGACCACTCCACAGACCCGGGTGACCACCTGCCAGACCCAGTGACCACCTCAGACCCGTGACCACCTCAGACCCAGTGACCACTGCAGACCCAGTGACCACCTGCCAGACCCAGTGACCACCTGCCAGACCCAGTGACCACCTGCCAGACCCAGTGACCACCCAGTGACCACCTGCCAGACCCAGTGACCACCTGCCAGACCCAGTGACCACTGCACCCAGTGACCACCTGCCAGACCTGGTGACCACCTGCCAGACCCGGTGACCACCCCAGACCGCAGCACTGCCAGACCCAGTGACCACCTGCCAGACCCAGTGACCACCTGCCAGACCCAGTGACCACTGCCAGACCCAGTGACCACCTGCGACCTGTGACCACTGCAGACCCAGACCACCTGCCAGACCCAGACCACCTGCCAGACCCAGGCCCTGCCAGACCCGGGACCACAGACCCGGTGACCACCTGCCAGACCAGTGACCACCTGCCAGACCCGGTGACCACTGCCAGACCTGTGACCACTGCCAGACCCAGTGACCACCTCAGACCCAGTGACCACCTCAGACCCAGTGACCACCCAGACCGGTGACCACCTGCCAGACCCAGACCACCTGCCAGACCCAGGACCACCTGCCAGACCTGGTGACCACCTGCTGACGACCACCTGCCAGACCCAGTGACCACTGCCAGACCCCGGTGACCACCTGCCAGACCCGGTGACCACCTGCCCAGAGACCTGGTGACCACCTGCCAGACCCAGTGACCTGCCAGACCCAGTGACCACCTGCCAGACCAGGTGACCACCTGCCAGACTCCAGTGACCACCTGCCAGACCTGGTGACCACCTGCAGACCCAGTGACCACCTGCTGGACCCAGTGACCACCTGCCAGACCCACAGTAGCTATATATAGAGGTGGTGGTAGCAAGGACTGCACCCTCTTAACACACACTCATCAGTAACTCTTGTTTGATTATCAACACTCTCCTACAGCGTAAATAACCTCTAGGAGGCTAATGGCCCAGGAGAGCAGCGTGAAGTAACACCTGGCACTGATGGTGATGATCACCAGGCAGCGTGAAGTAACACCTGGCACTGATGGTGATGATCACCAGGCAGCGTGAAGTAACACCTGGCACTGATGGTGATGATCACCAGGCGCGTGAGTAACACCTGGCACTGATGGTGATGATCACCAGGCAGCGTGAAGTAGCACCTGGCACTGGCGTGTGCATGAATGGTAGTGTGATAGTGAAGAACAGCGATGGAGTAAAGGTGACTCAGAGACAACAAGGACGAGCTCTCGAGCAGCACCTTGTAGGCGAGGCCGCAGATAATCTTTGATGATCCTTCATAACTTAACCCATAACGTCAATAGTCAGCACAACTCTCCTCCTACACCGTCGTCGGCTGCCCACGTGCTCCTGGTGTCATATAGCCACAATAATAACATTAACATTATACAACAGTATCGTACACAACATTATACAACAAATGTACACTGTATAACCTTGACTGCCACAGTGTGTTCTCCTGACACGGGTAACCACCTCCCAATATCTCAGTCGGGGAAGATGTTTGGTTCTTGTCCGGATCACCTGGGGTCCGTGGTCAGTAGTACTACCAAGATATTGGGGCCCATGTGAAGTTTCAAGTCTCTAACTGCTTCTGTTTTAGGGCTATCGCTGAAACAGACAGACACCCAGAGAGACACGTCATTTTATTATCATAGATTACGTGACTTCACTACTGTGGTGCACTACAACACTGTATCACACATTACTAAGAAAGGTCACTATAACGTGCGACACAGTAGCACAAGAAGGTGCAGACGCCACACGTGCTTTACGACTATCATCCTCTAACGTGTTCCTCTCCATGATGAAGAGGCAGGAAATTTGAGGGTTTTTGGTCCTAAGCACTGGTCCTACTTCCTCTTGAGGCACGCTATAGACGCTAGTGTTTTGGCTAGTGTCTCTCTTTAAAAAACACGACAACATCCTGAGCGCTGTTCCTCCACTTGTGTTTCATTATTTACGAGAATAAAAAAGTGAAGAAGAGGAAGAGGGACCCTGAGAGTCGAGGCTTTGAGCTTCTCGACCAGTGTAGAATCTTCCCCTGTCAGCGATGACTAGAGGCTGTGAACCACTCTGCTGGCCCAACTTACACCTGTGTGAACCACTCTGCTGGCTCACACTCTACACCGTGTGTGAACCACTCTGCTGGCCCACACCTACACCCGTGTGAACCACTCTGCTGGCTCACACTTACACCTGTGTGAACCACTCTGCTGGCTCCACTCTACACCAGTGTGAACCACTCTCACTCCACACCCGTGTGAACCACTCTGCTGGCTCACACTTACACCCGTGTGAACCACTCTGCTGGCTCACACCTACACCCGTGTGAACCACTCTGCTGGCCCACTACTTACACCTGTGTGAACCACTCTGCTGGCCCACACCTTACACCCGTGTGAACCACTCTGCTGGCCCACACTTACACCCGTGTGAACCACTTCTGCTGGCTCACACTCTACACCTGTGTGAACCACTCTGCTGGCTCCACACCTTACACCCGTGTGAACCACTCTGCTGGCCCACACCTTACACCCGTATGAACCACTCTGCTGGCTCACACTTACACCTGTGTGAACCACTCTGCTGGCTCACACTCTACACCCGTGTGAACCACCTGCTGGCCCACACACTTACACCCGTGTGAACCACTCTGCTGGCTCTTTACCTTACACCCGTGTGAACCACCTGCTGGCTCACACTACACCCGTGTGAACCACTCTGCTGGCCCACACTACACCTGTGTGAACCACTCTGCTGGCTCACCTTACACCCGTGTGAACCACTCTGCTGGCTCCACACCTTACACCCGTGTGAACCACTCTGCTGGCTCCACACTTACACCCGTGTGAACCACTTGCTGGCCCACACTTGACACCCGTGTGTGAACCACTCTGCTGGCTCACACTCTTACACCCTGTGTGAACCACTCTGCTGGCCCACACCTTACACCCGTGTGAACCACTCTGCTGGCCCACACTCTACACCCGTGTGAACCACTCTGCTGCTCACACTTACACCTGTGTGAAACCACTCTGCTGGCCATACCTACACCTGTGTGAACCACTCTGCTGGCTCACACTTACACCGTGTGTGAACCACTCTGCTGGCTCACACTTACACCTGTGAACCACTCTGCTGGCCCCACACTCACACCCGTGTGAACCACTCTGCTGGCTCACACTTACACCTGTGTGAACCACTCTGCTGGCTCACACTTACACCGTGTGAACCACTCTCTCCACATGGCACTGTGTGAACCACTCTGCTGGCTCACCCTTACACCTGTGTGGAACCACTCTGCTGGCCCACACCTTACACCTGTGTGAACCACTCTGCTGGCCCACACCTACACCCGTGTGAACCACTCTGCTGGCTCATTACCTACACCCGTGTGAACCACTCTGCTGGCTCACACTTACACCTGTGTGAACCACTCTGCTGGCCCACACCTACACCCGTGTGAACCACTCTGCTGGCTCCACACTTACACCCGTGAACCACTCTGCTGGCCAACCTACACCGTGTGAACCACTCTGCTGGCCCACACTCTACACCCGTGTGGGAACCCTCTGCTGGCTCACACCTACACCCGTGTGAACCACTCTGCTGGCCCACACCTACACCTGTGTGTGAACCACTCTGCTGGCTCACACTCCACACCCGTGTGAACCACTCTGCTGGCTCACACTTACACCCGTGTGAACCACTCTGCTGGCCCATACCTACACCCGTGAACCACTCTGCTGGCTCACACCTACACCCGTGTGAACCACTCTGCTGGCTCATTACCCTACCTGTGTGAACCACTCTGCTGGCTCCACACCTACACCCGTGTGAACCACTCTGCTGGCCCACACTTACACCCGTGTGAACCACTCTGCTGGCCCACACCACACCCGTGTGAACCACTCTGCTGGCTCATTACCTTACACCCGTGTGAACCACTCGGCTGGCTCACACCCCACACATCAATTGTGCCCACCCAACATATAATCCATACACAAGATAATTATATTGCTCTCAGAGTTGGTCGGAACTAGCTACTTGATGCCTTGCACTCTCGACTGTGTCCTGAAGGTCCTGGCCGCCCGTGCCAGTACACACGCCACATGTGTACTGGAGAGAAACACAAATTTCATCCAGCGCAAAAACATTACTGCATCGTGACCAATGTTGTCTGAGTGTTGTGTCGCGTCCCAGCAGCCTGCAGGATATTGGTTCACCTCTAGACACTCGTTGTTGCTGGAGAGAGAGGAGAGAGAGAGAGAGACTCTGCAGCTTACGTGAAGGTATTTGAGTTCATTGTTTTTTTGATTTTTTTATTCATGTATCTATAATAATTTAGTACACGAGAGGTGATAAAAAGTTACCTGGAAGTTTATTAATTATAAAAACATAAGAAACACACTATTAGCGCCTCTTGTACACACAGATATATAGTGAGTTATCAGCATGAGAGGGAGAGTATTAATTTAGAAACCAATTACCTGGAGCCACATACCTGTATTAATCTATTCCTGTACACTATTAACAGTTGAATTAACACTATAGCATTACGGAGAGACAAAACAACAATATATGGTGATGAATCTATCAATAAAATATATGGAAGAAATATATTTGGGAGTAACTTATTTGTGTGTAACTTTTTGTGTTTAGTGTACACCGCACCCAAAAGGCCTAAACCTGCAACCACACGGCATCTACATGAGTTTCCTTGTGGATTCTTCGGTTACATAGTCAGGACACATATTGAGGCCACAGTAGTCTCAGGACACATATTGAGGGCCACAGTAGTCTCTGGACACATATTGAGGGCCACAGTAGTCTCAGGACACATATTGAGGGGCCACAGTAGTCTCTGGACACATATTGGTGTCACTTGTCCTCTTACCAAACCGTTCCAAAGAAAGTTTCTTTCACCTCCCCCTCCTCTGTCCACCCTCTCAACTCTAGAAACCTTACCTCTCCTCACACCTCACCTCTCACTCCCACCCTCACCTCTCCACCCCACACCCCACCCCACCCCACACCCCACCTCACCCCACACCCCACCTCACCCCACACACCCCACCCCCACCCCACACCTCACTCTCACCCCACACCACCTCTCACCCCACACCCTCACCTCTACTCTCACACTTCCCTCACCTCCTACTTGCCCTCTCACTTCCAAACCATCCCAAACGAAAAAATTCACTCTCTCCCCTTTTCTCCTCTCTGTCCACCTCACAAGGCCAGGTCTCTCCTACACTCACCCAGACGCTGCCAGGCGAGCCCCGACCCACCTCCTCATCCCTGGCAAGCCGCAAATGACTCCCTTTGAGAAGGTTCTCTGCCTCTTGAAGACTTGCTGAGACGCACAGCAGTAGGACCACAAAAGACTTTTCCTGCTGAGTCTCTTCTGTGGGCGGCGGAGGGGCGGAGGGGGGCTTCTGGAGGAGATGATCAGCTTGGGGGCTTCTCTAAACCCTGTCCACGAAGAATTTCCAGGTGTATGAAAGAAGATCTCTTTCTTTCTCTCTCTCCTTACTCCCTTCCTCTTTCATTAGTCACATTTTATCTACACTTTCACCTTCTATCACTTCTCTCGCTTCACTTTCCTATTACCATATTTACTCGTTCTGTCACCCTCATCTCTCACCCTTCGACACTCAACTTTCTACTCCCTCCTTCATCCCACTCACCCTCCACCTTCATACCACTTACTATGCATCTCCCAAACCCAACCACTCTCTCTCTCCCACTCAAAAGCTTTCCTCTCATCTCTCACCTCTCACTTCCTACGCCTCCTCTCTCCCCAGCCACTGAACCTCCTCCTCCTCGCCCTCGTTATTCACAGTACTTCTTTTCTCCTTCAATCATCAAGCCCTTCGGTTTCTCTCTCTAGCAAACAAACGCTTTATCTCTCTTCTCCTTCTCTCACTCGTTCTTAATTTCTTCCCCTCTACATCTTGACCTTTCACTGTCTCTCGTCATCTATATTCAATCGTTTACATCTCTCCCTCTCCCCTTCTCTCTATCCTCCTTGTGCCTTTCTATCCCTTTTCCCTCTTGTCTTTTTTTTCCTCTTATCTCAGCTCTCCACGCCCTCTCCTTCTTTCTCCTTCACTTTATATGATTTCCTTTTCTCTCCTCTCCTCTTAATTCCTTTTTTCCAGGTAAGTACTTTTGTCATCATATTCTCTCTCTCTCTCTCTCTCTCCTTGTCATCCTCTCTATCCCTCATCACTATACCTCCCCCATCCCCTTCCTCCCCTCTTTGGGATCCATATTAAAACTTCCCGTTAAACAAAAAGAGTTCGACCCCAGGGCCTCAGATTTTGACATGACAAGCCCGCACAGCCACCAATGGAGATGTTTATTCACGACGATGAATAACAAGTGGATGAGTCTTTGTCTATGACGAGTATGAGTTTATTCACTTAGAGATGGAGGTGATCTCTCTCTCCATTATGATGTTGAAGGATGGTGGAGGAAAAATATATATGATGATGTTTTCTTGATGAGGTAATTTTTATGATGATGAAGGGGTAAATTTTATAATGAAGGGGTAAATTTCAAATTCGGTTAAATTGGGTTTAATCCAACACAGTTTAGTTGTTCTGGTTAAGATAGGTATTTAGTTAAGGCACCTTCGAATAAGTTAGACCCAAAGTTATGCTGCTGTATATGTAGCCCTGTTAGGGACGCGTAGTTAACTTAGCCCCATTAAGGACCACAGTTAAAGGTATCCCCAGTGGTAGCTCAATTAAACTAGGCTCGTTTCTGCTGTCATATCAAACTTGTAATCGTAACTTTTTATCACCACAGTTGTTTTAGGCGGTGATCCCTTCGTTCGTACCGTCAAAAACTCCTACTAACGTGAATATACCGTCGTTATATTCTCTTCTCTCCCTACCGTATTAACATTCTGTCCTGACGTATGTGTATACTTGAACTAATCACCTTCCTTTATACACGTAATATCTATTTAACTTCTACACCGATTATGGTACACTGACCTCTAGCAGACACAAGTTGAAACACAAATCTGAATTAAAAACAAAAATATCCTACTTAAATCTTGTCTTTACGAAATAAAACCTGGTTAATACTGTAATTTAGCAATTTTCAAGGTTAATGAGAGATAGTTGATGTTAATTGTCGTTTGAATTTAGTTAATGGGGTTGGATTAGATATATGAGGTTAATCTTAAGGTTAGTGTTAAGGGTAATTGACTTAGGTCGTAAGGGGACAAGAGTTATCAAGGTAATATTTGATATTGGTCTTATTTTTTATTATGTTATTGTTTTGTTTTTCAGGTGTAGTCAGGTGTAAGTCAGGTGTAGTCAGGTGTTAATAAGGTGTAGACAGGTGTAATCAAGTGTAAGAGGCAGTTAGATGTAGATCAGGGTCGTTCCAGGTGTAAGTCAGTTGTGAGTCAGTCAGGTATAAACAGGGTCAGTCAGGTGTGTGCCATTTACCTGCTAATCCAGACGAAGACAATAAACGGGAAAAATGTTTCAGGATAAGAGCAATTAAGGCGAGAACGGCCGGCCATTAACGACCGGCCATTAACACAGGTAACATAATGGGGAACGCGGCCTGGTGACGGAACCTGTGATTGAAATAGTAAATAGACACAACTGATATAAAATAAGTCACCTGAAGATTACCCAATAAGCTTATTTTATATAATTAAACACTATACCTGGAAGGTTAAATTGAGTTGTCAATCTTAAGGTGAAATAAGGTGGGAGGTAATTTACGTCAGGGTGATGATTAGTACCAGGTAACTCGGTTTTGTTTTTAAAATACGACTTTTGCCTCAGAGTTCAGATATCAAATTTACATAAGCCATTTTCCTCGGAGTAAGAGAACGTGTGGTTTAATGTACATCCTCAGTGGAATTTGATGCCATTTGTTATCAATCTTGTGTTTGTTCGAATATAAGTGATATAATTATTATTTTTTCTTAGGGTTCGTGAAAAAAATAAATAAAATCAGTGGTATTTCTCAATAACTCAGGGTACTTTGATATATTCTGCTACAGTTAGGTTATGTTATCGTAGGAGCTTTTTGAGGATCTAACCCTGTTTCTGAGCTATTAACATTGAATATACCGGGAAAACTTTGCCAGACATATCTCCTGGAAACGCGCAGTGCAAGGCCAACATGAGTAGCACTTAGTGAGCGGTGATGGAGCAAACTATACACGGGAGGGTAACTAAGGCTTATGTGGGTTGATGGTCCTGTGGCGCCTGCTCCTACTGCCATCTGGTGGACGAATTGCTTATCCTACTTCTCTATGTTTCGTTTAAAATGACTATCTATCTTAGTTAGGGATCACCTCAACAGATGCAACCACTATGGCCGAGGGCTCAAGGGGGGTGGGGGGGGGCAGTAGGGAGGAACTAAATAGGAATAAATCACAAAACCAATTACCGTAAACTTGTGTGAATTCTCCTCTGGGCATACAAAACTTGAAATTTCACCGTTTTAGGAAATTGTGTGTGTGTGTGTGTGTGTGTGTGTGTGTGTGTGTGTGTGTGTGTGTGTGTGTGTGTGTGTGTGTGTGTGTGTGGGGTGTGTGTGTGTGTGTGGGGGTGTGTGTGTTGTGTGTGTGTGTGTGTGTGGGGGGTGTGTGTCTGTGTGTGTGTGTGTGTGTGTGTGTGTGTGTGTGTGTGTGTGTGTGTGTGTGTGTGTGTGTGTGTGTGTGTGTGTGTGTGTGTGTGTGTGTGTGTGTGTGTGTGTGTGTGTGTGTGTGTGGGGTGTGTCTGTGTGTGTGTGTGTGTGTGTGTGTGTGTGTGTGTGTGTGTGTGTGTGTGTGGGGTGTGTGTGTGTGTGTTATTTGTTGTTCTATATATATGTATCTACTGTATATGTATCCATTCATCATCTAAGTAGTTATCTCTCTCTCTCAATAATATAGACAGACAGACAAACAGACTGACAGACTGATAGACACAATAAAAGTAAAAATCATCTATAAAACACAAAGTAAGCAATAATAAATAACACTATCATATAAAATAAGTACTAAATAAAATAAACGAATAAATTATAAACAATACCTGAACTATATAATATACAACTTATACGACACATTATAGGTTAAAAATAATCTCGATAAACTCTACGGACATCACCCGTGTTTCACTTACTTATGCTTTATTATTATTATTATTATTATTATTATTATTATTATTATTATTATTATTATTATTGTTATTTTTATTATTACTATCACCACACCTTGCCCACCACCGCCACCACTCCAACCACACCTCACCACAACACTCTAACCTACAACCCACCTCTAACCCACCAAACCACCACCCACCCTAATTCAGTAATAACAGATTCGCCATAGTCTAAACATGAAGGCGTGGGCGGAGGACAACTGGACCTCCATCACAACACAGGTGTTAGTGTTGATTGATGAGACTGTCAATACCTGTGACAGTCACCACACCTGCAGCCTACACAGTTCAGGTGAGGGTGAGGCATGGGAGTGAGGTAAGGGGGGGTGAGGCAAGGGGCGTGAAGGGAGGGTGAGGTTAGGGAGTGAGGTAATGGGATGAGTAAAGGGGAGAGGCAAGGAGGTGAAGCAAGCAGGTTAAGAAAGGGGTGAGACTGGTGGGTGAGACAATGAGTGAGGCCGAGTTATTGAGGCGAGTTAGTTATCGTAAATTAATGGGTGAAGTTAGCTGAGTGGAAGTTGAAGTAAAGGTGAGGTAAAGGTGAGACGTGTGTGTTTGTGGGGGTGTGTGTGTGACAGATAAGAAGTCATAGAGCAATATAAAACACCGGTTACATAAAGAAGAGGTAAAGGGCGTCCCTCATTACATAACTGACGGACAAACACTCATTTAATCGTTTAACAGAGTAGAATATTTTCATCCCCAAGTGAGGTCGCGTTTGAGCCATAATGGTAGATGGTTTTTATTTACACTTTTATTTACAATGGATTACTTTTATTAATTAAAATTACTGTTTAATCATGGACCATAGATTTTAATTTGACTCTGATGGTGTTGACGTCATCTGCCTCACATTCTGCGTTGGCGCTAAGAGTAATATTGGCGGTCTGAATTTTTCTTCATATTTGTTTACATGTTTCAGGTGTAAGTGAAGTGAAAACAAGGAGGAGAGTTGCTGACGGCAGGGAATTTGAGTCAACATAGTTACCAACAGTCTCAGGAGGCCGTCGGCTGCTGACACTCCTGTTTACCTTTCATTATTCTTGAGGCGTCTCCTCTTACACACCCGTCCTCCAGGCGCTCAGAACCCAGAAGTCCCGAGGGATGGTTCTGGAAAGTTCTAGAAGATTTGAAAGTGCCATCAAGCTTATTTAGAGGCATTTGGGATATAGATGAACACCGGAACCTTCCGGGCGACGTGTTTGGAGTGTTATAAAAGGAAAACTTGGGTTGAGACGATCTATGGGGCGTGTAGGTAGATCCTGGAACACTATGAGTAGAATGAGACGTTCAGGTGATGTTTCTAGAAGGTTCTGTAAGACTGGTGAAGAATGAGACGTTCAGGAAAATGCCTCCAAATATTTGTGAAATGTCAGCGATGAGGCAGAGAGGAGCTAATACACGCTCCTTAATTAAGACGTCCTGGAGGAAGTTCCATGAAGTCTCCTCCTCCTGTCACTGTAACTGTAACTAGACGGGATGTAGTTACAGTAGAGTCTTAGGTAGGATTCAGCGACTTTTGCAAGCCATCTTTTCGCCTCACCTTAAGTTGGTTGAGTTCTCATCTCCAAGAAATAAATCAACACGCAGACCTTTGATGTTCTTCTGTTGTGTCCTAAGTTAATTGTGGCACCAGCGTTGAGGAGACACACCCCCCCGACCCTGAGGACCTGTACAGCCCACACCCACGACTGAGGACCTGCACAACCACACCCCCGACCCCTGAGGACCTGTACAGCCACACCCCCGACCCTGAGGACCTGTACAGCCCCACACCCCCCGACCCTGAGGACCTGTACAGCCACACCACGACCCTGGGACCTGTACAGCCGCACCCACGACCCCTGAGGACCTGTACAGCCCCCCGACCCTGGGGACCTGTACAGCCAGACCCGACCCCTGGACCTGTACAGCCACCCGGCCCTGAGGACCTGTACAGCCCACCCCCCGACCCTGAGGACCTGTAGCCACACACCCTGACCCTGAGGACCTGTACAGCCACACCCCGACCCCAGCCCCTGAGGACCTGTACAGCCACACGACCCTGAGGACCTGTACAGCCACACCCCCCCGACCCTGAGGACCTGTACAGCCAGACCCCACGACCCTGAGGACCTGTACAGCCACACCCGACCTCCAGGACCAACACAGTACACTGGTCTCTTATACCGACCACACTCACACCACCAGTCTGTCCCACCACCACATCACGATCATCAAGAACAGCTAAACCTTTATTTCTTTATCTATCTATCTATCTATCTATCTATACCAAGTTTTTTAAATTTAAATAAAAAAAATTACAACTTTGATGAATACACACCTGGACAGAGCAATACGTAACTTCT
>NW_024724765.1:0-7158 GCF_018991925.1 Homarus americanus
ACAATCTATACAACAACAACAACAACGAGGTACTATAGTGATTACCAGACCGTAGGGTACGACGGTTTAAGTCGTCAAATGATTCGTCTATAACTTTCATCACTTCCTACCGACTCATTTAACTGTGTTCCATACTCAAAATCTATGTCAGTCTGGGCTTGATCATCGATGAGTTGGTTATCAGCAAATAGTTGCGCTAGGCGTTCGATTTCATCTACATTAGACATGGGAAACTTAGAAATTATCTATTAGCCCCTTGGGCAATGAATACTTAACAGTGTAGATCACTTGCCTCATTTACAAGACAATGAATATTAATTGTAGTTAATTTAAACTATCAATAAGAAGACAGACCTTAACTACTGTAAATTATAGATTTAACATTAATCTTACATTCGACACTTTATCATTGAAATAATCCTATCCGACGAACCTATGGGTGTGAAGATATCTCGAACGTGTTCATGTGTGTAAAACTATGTAATTTAATACCTATTTATACAGGGTAGTACGTCTGTATAGAAAATGTGAATCCTTCAAAAGTTCTGAAGGTGGGTAGTTGGGTGGGGTTTGGGCTTGCCTCTCCCTAGGATGCGGCGCTGCTGCTGGTTTCCTTGGCAACGAGATGACGCTTCTGCTTTGGTGAGAGACGAGTCCACTTGATTTAGGTGAGTTCCTCCTCCGCCGATCGAAAACAGATGATTGGTTATCACACTCGTCGTTCGCTGGCGAAAACTGCCGTGTGCTAATTCTTTCACAGTTCCACGTATATATGATCTGTATGATGACACGGAATTCGTAATTCGCGCTGACGACACGACAATACTGCTCAGCTGCTAGTGAAATACCAATTGAATTCCAGGTTACAAACTGTTGTTCAACACTGCAACACTGTAATGTCTAGGGAATGCTGAGTGGAGTCTCACCGGCAATCTGGATATATACCAACAGGCTGTAATATTTGTATATTACGAATTCTGCAATCATTGTATGTGACAGAATGGGAGCTCACTACATATCGTCTCAATACGGGATATAGTTTAAACACTAGGATTATGTAACGCGTCACTGCTGTGTGGTTTCTTGTTTTCACAAAGACACAGACGGATGATACGACTACCAGTTTGAAGAATCCGTACACACGCTGCCACCTATATGAATCGGCTGCTTGTCCAATTAACCAGTCCGTTCCCATATTTATATTTGGGTTTTAAGTAACGAAACCCAAACGGTAGTTCCTTTGTTTTATTATAAAAGGTTGTATATATAATTCCTGAGTGTATATCATACGTAAGTCTCACTGTCTGAGTGAGTGAGAAAGGACGGCGTTTATGATAAACGTTTGGTCACGTCCTTTCGATATGAGTTGAGGTGAGCTACTGAAGCTAGGGGCATCGCAGTGCGTGCTTACAGGAATGCTGAGCTATGGGTCTCGCCCTCTTGGGTAAGTTGCCCGCTCGTGTCAATCTCATGTCTTACTCATAGACGTGGAAAGTTACAGGGTGGTGAATCTGAATATAATATCAGATGTATTGACCCATTTATATAATACGTTCTGTTGATGAGACAGGGCCCTGTACAAGGGACTTTAGTATACTCGATCAGGGACTTTGTTATACTCGATCAGGGGCCTTTGTTATACTCGATAATGGGACTTTGTTATACTCGATCAGGGGACTTTGTTATACTCGATCAGATCGTCCGGTATATAGGTTTGCTGAGTTAGCTCAGGATCGTCCTGTATATAGTTTTGCTGGAGTTAGCTCAGGATCGTCCTGTATATTGTTTTGCTGAGTTAGCTCAGGATCGTCCGGTATATAGTTTTGCTGGAGTTAGCTCAGGATCGTCCTGTATATAGTTTTGCTGAGTTACCAGATCGTCCTGTATATAGTTTTGCTGGAGTTAGCTCAGGATCGTCCTGTATATAGTTTTGCTGAGTTAGCTCAGGATCGTCCTGTATATAGTTTTGCTGAGTTAGCTCAGGATCGTCCTGTATATAGCTTTGCTGAGTTAGCTCAGGATCGTCCTGTATATAGTTTTTTGTTTCAGATCGTCCTGTATATGTTTTGCTGAGTTAGCTCAGATCGTCCTGTATATAGTTTTGCTGAGTTAGCTCAGGATCGTCCTGTATATAGTTTTGCTGAGTTAGCTCAGATCGTCCTGTATATAGTTTTGCTGAGTTAGCCAGGATCGTCCTGTATATAGTTTTGCTGGAGTTAGCTCAGATCGTCCTGTATATAGTTTTGCTGAGTTAGCTCAGGATCGTCCTGTATATAGCTTTGCTGAGTTAGCTCAGGATCGTCCTGTATATAGTTTTGCTGAGTTAGCTCAGGATCGTCCTGTATATAGCTTTTGCTGAGTTAGCTCAGGATCGTCCTGTATATAGTTTTTGCTGAGTTAGCTCAGATCGTCCTGTATATAGCTTTGTTGAGTTAGCTCAGATCGTCCTGTATATAGTTTTGCTGAGTTAGCTCAGGATCGTCCTGTATATGTTTTTGCTGAGTTAGCTCAGGATCGTCCTGTATAGTTTTGCTGAGTTAGCTCATGATCGTCCTGTATATAGTTTTGCTGGGTTGCTCAGGATCGTCCTGTATATAGCTTTGCTGAGTTAGCTCAGGATCGTCCTGTATATAGCTTGCTGAGTTAGCTCAGGATCGTCCTGTATATAGTTTTGCTGATAGCTCAGGATCGTCCTGTATATAGCTTTGCTGAGTTAGCTCAGGATCGTCCTGTATATAGTTTTGCTGAGTTAGCTCAGATCGTCCTGTATATAGTTTTGCTTGAGTTAGCTCAGGATCGTCCTGTATATAGTTTTGCTGAGTTAGCTCAGGATGTCCTGTATAGTTTTGCTGAGTTAGCTCAGGATCGTCCTGTATATAGTTTTGCTGAGTTAGCTCAGGATCGTCCATATAGTTTTGCTGAGTTAGCAGATCGTCCTATATAGTTTGCTGAGTTAGCTCAGGATCGTCCTGTATATAGTTTTGCTGGTAGCTCAGGATCGTCCTGTATAGTTTTGCTGGAGTTAGCTCAGATCGTCCTGTATATAGTTTGAGTTAGCTTGGATCGTCCTGTATATAGCTTTGCTGGGTTAGCTCAGATCGTCCTGTATATAGTTTTGCTGAGTTAGCTCAGGATCGTCCTGTATATAGTTTTGCTGAGTTAGCTCAGATCGTCCTATATAGCTTTGCTGAGTTAGCTCAGGATCGTCCTGTATATAGCTTTGCTGAGTTAGCTCAGGATCGTCCTGTATATAGTTTTGCTGAGTTAGCTCAGGATCGTCCTGTATATAGTTTTGCTGGAGTTAGCTCAGGATCGTCCTGTATATAGCTTTGCTGAGTTAGCTCAGGATCGTCCTGTATATAGTTTTGCTGAGTTAGCTCAGATCGTCCTGTATATAGCTTTGCTGAGTTAGCTCAGACTGTCCGGTATATAGCTTTAGGAGTTAGCTCAGGATCGTCCTGTATATAGTTTTGCTGAGTTAGCTCAGGATCGTCCTGTATATAGCTTTGCTGAGTTAGCCAGGATCGTCCTGTATATAGCTTTGCTGAGTTAGCTCAGGATCGTCCTGTATATAGCTTTTGCTGGGAGTTAGCTCAGGATCGTCCTGTATATAGCTTTTGCTGAGTTAGCTCAGGATCGTCCTATATATACTCTACCCGGTGGATCGGAATCTCGACCCATCGTTTTTATTGTTTTTTATGGGGATTAGTACTTTCGGGCATAGGTCACCGGTCTACATTCGGGACTGGGGGCGAATAGGAAGAAGAAAACCCGGGTTTCCAGATGGTGAGGGGCGTCGAATTGTCGCCTGGGAATACAGCCTCGAATGACGTTAGTTCCGTATCTCCTGATTCCATAATATATGTGATGTGAAGAAGTATTGAAGCTATCATTGGGAATTTGAAATATTTACTTAAATTTAAAATTTTGATAATAGTAAAATCCAGTAACCAATAAAAAACTGTAATCATGGAAGCCCTTACATTTAATATTTGTAATGCTTTAAGTCCGTAACCTCCCTCCACCATTAAAGCGGCAAGCTGGTACTGGAGAGAGGAAGCGTTTTCTGTTACAGTGTCTCATATAATGTAACTATAAAATAACCTCTAAAGTTTAGATTTAACATAAAACATTGAGAAGACATTGTATATTAGCGACGAAAGTTTACAAAAGTATCAGGTAAGGAGAGTGAGAGATAGAGACGAACATGTAAAGTATTGTAGTGGATGTCTCCCCTACAAACTAACTGCGCAGCAGCCCACCACCTGCCATCACATTCCAATGTGCCGCCTTCCCTAGCAACCAACCAGATGTTACCGTATCTTAGCAACGAAACTATTCACAGCTACTTCTCGGGTTTTCCCACCATGACTCAGCGGCTGCTGCGGGGTATATAAGCTCTGTCTCTCCATTGAGAGCTCAGGATCGTCCTGTATATAGTTTTGCTGGGTTAGCTCAGGATCGTCCGGTTATATAGTTTTGCTGAGTTAGCTCAGGATCGTCCGGTATATAGTTTGCTGAGTTAGCTCAGGATCGTCCAGTATAGTTTTGCTGAGTTAGCTCAGGACGTCCGGTATATGGTTTTGCTGAGGTTAGCTCAGGATCGTCCGTTATATAGTTTTGCTGAGTTAGCTCAGGATCGTCCGTATATAGTTTTGCTGAGTTAGCTCAGGATCGTCCGGTATATAGTTTTGCTGAGTTAGCTCAGGATCGTCCTGTATATAGTTTTGTGAGTTAGCTCAGGATCGTCGTATATAGTTTTGCTGGGTTAGCTCAGGATCGTCCTGTATATAGTTTTGCTGGAGTTAGCTCAGGATCGTCCGGTATATAGTTTGCTGGGTTAGCTCAGGATCGTCCTGTATTGTTTTGCTGGAGTTAGCTCAGGATCGTCCTGTATTAGTTTGTGAGTTAGCTCAGGATCGTCCTGTATAGTTTTGCTGAGTTAGCTCAGGATCGTCGGTATATAGTTTTGCTGAGTTAGCTCAGGATCGTCGGTATATAGTTTTGCTGGAGTTAGCTCAGGATCGTCCTGTATATAGTTTTGCTGAGTTAGCTCAGGATCGTCCGGTATATGGTTTTGCTGAGTTAGCTCAGGATCGTCCGATATATGGTTTTGCTGAGTTAGCTCAGGATCGTCCCGTATATAGTTTTGCTGAGTTAGCTCAGGATCGTCCGTATATAGTTTTGCTGGAGTTAGCTCAGGATCGTCCGGTATATAGTTTTGCTGGAGTTAGCTCAGGATCGTCCGGTATATAGTTTTGCTGAGTTAGCTCAGGATCGTCCTGATATAGTTTTGCTGGGTTAGCTCAGGATCGTCCGGTATAGTTTTTGCTGAGTTAGCTCCAGGATCGTCCGTATATAGTTTGCTGAGTTTGCTCAGGATCGTCCGTATATAGTTTTGCTGAGTTAGCTCAGGATCTCGGTATATAGTTTTGCTGAGTTAGCTCCAGGATCGTCCGGTATATAGTTTGCTAAGTTAGCTCAGGATCGTCCTATATAGTTTTGCTGAGTTGGCTCAGGATCGTCGTATATGTTTTCCGAGTTAGCTCAGGATCGTCCTGTATAGTTTTGCTGAGTTAGCTCAGGATCGTCCGGTATATAGTTTGCTGAGTTAGCTCAGGATCGTCCTGTATATAGTTTTGCTGAGTTAGCTCAGGATCGTCCGGTATATAGTTTTGCTGGTTAGCTCAGGATCGTCCGGTATATAGTTTTGCTGGAGTTAGCTCAGGATCGTCCGGTATATAGTTTTGCTGAGTTAGCTCAGGATCGTCTGTATATAGTTTTGCTGAGTTAGCTCAGGATCGTCCTATAGTTTGTGGGTTAGCTCAGGATCGTCCTGTATAGTTTTGCTGAGTTGCTCAGGATCGTCTGTATAGTTTTGCTGGGTTAGCTCAGGATCGTCCGTATATAGTTTGCTGAGTTGGCCAGGATCGTCCTGTATATGTTTGCTGGGTTTGCTCAGGATCGTCTTATATAGTTTTGCTGGGTTGGCTCAGGATCGTCCGGTATATAGTTTTGCTAAGGTTAGCTCAGGATCGTCCATTGAGTTTTGCTGAGTTAGCTCAGGATCGTCGATATATAGTTTTGCTGAGTTAGCTCAGGATCGTCCGTATATAGTTTTGCTGAGTTAGCTCAGGATCGTCCTGTATATAGTTTTGCTGAGTTAGCTCAGGATCGTCCGGTATATAGTTTTTGCTGAGTTAGCTCAGGATCGTCCTGTATATAGTTTTGCTGAGTTAGCTCAGGATCGTCCTGTATATAGTTTTGCTGGGTTAGCTCAGGATCGTCCTGTATATAGTTTTGCTGAGTTAGCTCAGGATCGTCCTATATATGGTTTTGCTGAGTTAGCTCAGGATCGTCCGTTATATAGTTTGCTGAGTTAGCTCAGGATCGTCCTGTATGGTTTTGCTGGGTTAGCTCAGGATCGTCCGGTATATAGTTTGCTGGAGTTAGCTCAGGATCGTCCTGTATATAGTTTTGCTGAGTTAGCTCAGGATCGTCGTGTATATAGTTTTTGCTGAGTTAGCTCAGGATCGTCCGGTATATAGTTTTGCTGGAGTTAGCTCAGGATCGTCCTGTATATAGTTTGCTGAGGTTAGCTCAGGATCGTCCGTATATAGTTTTGCGGAGTTAGCTCAGGATCGTCCTGTATATAGTTTTGCTGGGTTAGCTCAGGATCGTCCTGTATATAGTTTTGCTGAGTTAGCTCAGGATCGTCCGTATATGGTTTGCTGAGTTGGCTCAGGATCGTCGGTATATAGTTTTGCTGAGTTAGCTCAGGATCGTCGTATATAGTTTTTGCTGAGTTAGCTCAGATCGTCCGGTATATAGTTTTTGCTGGGTTAGCTCAGGATCGTCCAGTATATAGTTTTGTGGAGTTGGCTCAGGATCGTCCGGTATATAGTTTTTCTGAGTTGTCAGGATCGTCCTGTATATAGTTTGCTGAGTTGGCTCAGGATCGTCTGTATATAGTTTTGCTGGATTGGCTCAGGATCGTCCTGTATATAGTTTTGCAGTTGCCGGATCGTCTGTATATGTTTTGTTGGGTTAGCTCAGGATCGTCCTGTATATAGTTTTGCTGAGTTAGCTCAGATCGTCCTGTATATAGTTTTGCTGAGTTAGCTCAGATCGTCCTAGTATAGTTTTGCTGAGTTAGCT
>NW_024724766.1:0-15456 GCF_018991925.1 Homarus americanus
ATTTCAAATCCCTAAAGGGTTTTACAAGTGGAGTGTCTTACAAGTGGAGGGTCTTACAGGTGGAGGGTCTTACAAGTGGAGGGTCTTACAGGTGGAGGATTTTAATAAGGATAAATACAACAAGTCTTACAGTTGAATCAGCCAAGTCGAGGAAAACTCTTAAGAGTCACGTAACTTCTACCTGGTGTTACCTGTAATCAAGCTAAGGTATATGTAAGAAGAATATTATCTCGTTACTATCCATTCCTCTTCCACTATCCTGAGAGGTGGTGTATTAATAGGCACAGATACTCATGATAAAGAAGGAATAAAGAGAAAGACGCAAGATACCTATAAAATGCGACAGAATATACCCACACATGCGTAATCCTAACCCATCCCAACCCAACCCAACCCTATCCTACCCCCAGCTTCACCACAGTACAAGTCATTCTTGGTATCAGATAGCCCTGAACTGTATCATAGACACACATTTGAATCGGATGGTTCGTTGACGGTTTTATTTCTTCGGTGTAAACCAGTGAAGCAATTAGTTCGTGGGAACAGTGAGTCAAAATACTTCACATCAGCTTCGTTTACGACCTCCAGCTGATATTTACTTCTGTTGTCTATATCAATCACATTTTGTAATGAAAACAAAAATATGGTTAGTTACTTAAAAATGAAAATAAATCATACTTAGATACTTAGGAGTGGGGAAAAAAGATACTTAAGATACTTAAAAATTAAAACACTCTTTGATACTTAAATTAGGACAAAATAAACGGACATAAAGATTTAACTATGGAGGCGGTGGATATTACGACATGTACGGCTATCAATACAGAGGCACTATTGCTTGATGACTCTCTCAGAGGAAACTCAACAGACAATATGTGGTCATTAAAAATTTCAGGTTAATTTTTAACACCATGCGTCATTTTAAATATACCAACTTATGAGTTAAGAAAATATATGGTGATATTTTTCTGATGGGATAAAAAGTCATGTGGAAAGTAAGAAGGAAAAAAATCACTTGAGGCATAGCGCTGGAAATTAATGCTAAGGTGATAAGATCTTATACTACATTTGGGTTTTCAAATTAGAAGTTCATTACATGAATATCAAACTTCGTAAAAAGTTACAAAGAACAGGTATCTGCAGAAAGCTCTCTACAGCTATTGTCGGCGTCAATATGCTGATGTACAGAAACTCATAATGTTATTGGTGACTCTTAATCCCAGGAAAATGATGCTCTTATAAACTTGGTAACTGGAGCTGTAATGCCAGAAAATGCCAAATATGACAATCTATGTGCATATGAAGTTGGAAGACAAAATTATGAAAATTTTGTCAAGGAACGTATTGTTGGTCCATTGAGCATCTGGGAAAAGCTGTCCAAGGTTAATCTTCTGTTGTGGAAAGCAGCAAATAAGACTTCAACCATCAAATTACTATCACAAGTTATAGAACTTAAGCAGGACATACAGTATATGCATCACAGAAGGGCAGCACTGTACATATCAAGTCACCAGACACTGATGTGTTTGGCATATTAAAGCAGCCTCAACTTGGAGAAAATACAAGTATGAAAACAGGAACTGGTGAGCGACGACACATTGGGCAGAGAGCCTTACAGGTTTCCATGCCTTCACAGGATCTGACTGCATTGGAAAATTTGTTGGCAAAGGAAAGAAAGCATGTTTAAGTACTTTGATGAAATCTAACATAAAAGTCCTAGATGCATTCAAGATGCTGAGTAGACCAAATGCCCTCCAGCAGACATATTTATTGGTCTAAAGGAATTTGTATTTAAGCTCTACTGTCCACGAATGACTTTCACTAAACTGTCATAACTTAGATGGCATCTCTTCAAGAAAACGCAGGCAGAAGCTGGAGAACTACCAGCGACTGCAACGCTCTAAAGTATCATATATTGAAGGTATCAAGCTCTTCACATTGATTAACTTGTGATTGCAGACAGTAAAATGCTTTCACAATTAGAGCATGGCTGGAAGATTGTGTAACACAATTTTCATACTAGTAATATCAGACTATACAACTCCGAAGCGTGCGACAATGTGGATGTGGCGTCAGGAAATGTGGATCATTATCGTATTCATACGAAATCCAGAAAATAACATGACATAGGATATAAACAAAATTGAAGGAATCTGTTGTACACAGAAGACTCTGATGACGAGGACTGAAGCAATGTCGTAAATAATAACTTGTGACTTGTTTACACATGATGTATAACACTACAAACTTTTAATAAATATAAAACGGTGGTTCTAAGCTTTCCAGATAATGGTAATATGTATATGTTTAATTTCCAGTATTTGTCTTTAGCAAATAATTTTACTTACTGCAATCTCTTCTTTGCCAGAGACAGGATGGCATATATGAGCAGCCATGTTTGTAACACACTTATGATATTATAACAGCATTCATGATATATTATGTTAAATTGTAATCATATAATACTACATGTTCATAGGTTATTAGTCATGTTTTAAGTTAATTAGGACTTAATGGTAATACATGTGTGGTTCATTACGCCGCTCTTTAATAAAACTTCTTTAAAGGCATAAAACTTATAATAAACCGTTCAGAAAAAATGACACCACAGTTCCTTAACATAGTTTATAAGGATTATTATAATGTATGGTGTCAAACATTAACATGAAATTTTTACGGGATTACTTAAGCTCCTACACTAAAACCTGCCGACCTAACCTTACCTTTTTACCCACCTCTACCTACTTACCTAACCTGACATAATCTAACCTAACCTGACGTAATCTGACCTAACCTGACATAATCTAACCTAACCTGACATAATCTAACCTAACCTGACATAATCTAACCTAACCTGACATAATCTAACCTAACCTGACATAATCTGACCTAACCTGACATAATCTAACCTAACATGACGTAATCTGACCTAATCTGACATAATCTAGCCTAACCTGACGTAATCTAACCTAACCTGACATAATCTAACCTAACCTGACATAATCTAACCTGACATAATCTAACCTAACCTGACGTAATCTGACCTAACCTGACATAATCTAACCTAACCAGACATAATCTAACCTAACCTCCCCGTCTGACATAAGCTAACCTAATCAAACCTAACTTTCCCACCTACCTAACATAACCTATCTACTTATTACCTATCTAACCTAACTTAACCCAACCTGACATAATCTAACCTAACCTATTGAAACTTAACTTAACCACCTACCTCATCTAACACCACTTTGTAATCTCTCTGTGCTACAGCTGACAGGATGAGTATGGGGGGCACAATAAACTAGCCTCTAAGTGGCAAAATTAACAAAACTAGCCTAACCTAACCCAACCTGACTTAACCTAACCTGATCTGATCTATCCAATTTAAAAAACTTAGAATATATAATAAAGCCGTTAGGTTAATTTAGGCTAAATATGGTTGATTCATATTTTGTTTTGACAGAAATTCCCGGCAAAATAACGTATCTATATTGAGAACCACCGCCATGTTGGTTCCACGTTAACAAGACACGGATACACTACAGAATAACCAGCGTTCGTTTAACCTCAATTACTACAGTTTACTTTATAATCTTATTTCACAATCTTCACTACATCTCGCTTCACAATCTTCACTGCATCTCACTTCACAATCTTCAGCCAGGTGAGGTTTATGGATCGGGCTTTTTGTGCGAGAGATAGGAAACGTAGGACTAGGGTATGTTTTCCTGGGGCTGGGATAGGGCATGTAGCCGAGAGGTTAGACAGAGTTTTGTCAGGGGAGGGTACCAATCCAGTAGTGTGTTTTAGTGTGGGGGGAAACGACATAGGTAAGGTTAGGAGTGAGGAACTTTTCAAGAGGTATAGGGAGGCGCTGGGGAAGATTAGAGATAGGGGAGGGGTCCCGATAGTATGTGGTGTCTTGCCTAGAAGAGGGGTTGGTCGTGAATGGCTGTCCAGGGCAATTGCTATTAATTGCCGACTGGAAAAACATTGTGCAAACAATGGTTGGGCATTCATTGATGACGGGCAACGATTTTATGGCAACGACTACCTGTACTGTCGCGACGGAGTACACTTGTCTCGTGAGGGGGTAAAGACGTTGTCTGCATCCCTGGAGCGTGAAATTGTCACTCAGAAGGGGGTTTCGCCAGTAGAGGAGGTCAGGAAATAAGTCAAAAACAAGCAGATCCTGGGGGTAATTGAGCAAGTAGATAATGCTGAAAATATAGTTGTCATAATAACAAACATCAAAGTGTAAATGTAAACAGATAGAAAGATATATTGAGTGTTTATTATACTGTGGTAAAACCTGTGTAACAAATGGACCAACTCAGGGCCATTGTTGAAATGAGAACATAGATATAATTGCAATAGCGAGCTGCGGATAAATTCAAACAGCAAGCATTTTTTAGCAGAATTTCATATTCCAGGATATAACCTATTTAAATTTGACAGAGTAGAAAGGAGAGGTGGCGGTGTAGCAGTGTATATCAGGGTGTCATTAAAAGGCTGCAATAAATCAAACATTAAAACAAATAGCGACAATGAAAGTATTTGGGTAGAGATTGGTGAGGGCAGTGAATCCGTAGTCATTGGTGTTATATATAGACTACCTAATTTGAGTAGGAACGTTGGTAAATTGCTATGGGAGGAAATAAAGAAGGCATCTGATAGAAACAATGTATGTGTTCTAGGCGATTTCAACTTTTCAGGCATAGATTGGAAAAATCAACTTAGCGATAATGAATCTGAAGATTTTATAGAAGTAGTACAGGATAGTTTTATATATAAATTTATAAACTTGCCCACTAGAGGAAATAATATCCTCGATTTAGTTCTCAGTAATAATGAAAATCTAGTAAAAGATGTTGGGATTGGAGACGAACTAGGAAACAGTGATCATAAAGCCATATATTTTAACATAATATGGGATGGCAGGAAGAAGGAAAAGTCGGCCTTGATCCCGGATTTTAGGAATGCTAATTACGGTAGCATAAGGAGAGACCTAAGGGATGACCCTATGGTCAAAAGATTAATCCCCCCCACACCTCCGGAAACTGTCAACTTAGGACGGGATAACCCCGAATTTAATTTAGCAGCTACTTATGAACAATTTATTGCGACAATCAATAATGCCCAAAATAAACACATCCTAAAAGAAAACTCAGATCGATACGGAACCAACCAAAATGGATGAATAATAGACTCTTAGATCTTCTAGGAAAAAAGAAAGGAGTATATAGAAAAGTTAAGAAAGGCGAAAATCACTTACTTGGTTACTATCAGAACCTAACAAGACAGGTATAAACAGAAATTAGGAAAGCAAAGAGAAATTATGAAATCAAGGTAGCAAACGAATCGAAATATACCCCCAAAGCTTTTTATCAACTGTATAAATCAAAGGTTAGAGATACAATAGGTCCCCTTAAAACTACGACAGGAGAAATGACTGATGATGAGTTAGAAATGTGTAGTACGTTAAATAGTCATTTTCGCTCGGTATTCACAAATGAAAACCTAGCACAGTTTCCAGAAGTTCATAAGGTATATAACGACAGTATAGAAAATATGTTGATGAATATCAATATTACTAATGTGATATTACTTAAAGTATTAACAAGCTGTAATCCTCATAAATCGCCTGGTCAGGCAAAGTATAATATTAGAATATTAAAAGAATGTGAGGAATGGATTGAGTAATCCATTAGCAGTTTTATTTAATAAGTCATTAGAATGGACCTAGTGCTTGAAGCTTGGGAAACTTGCAAATGTAGTTCCGGTTTCAAAAGAATTGATAAATCAATAGCATCAGAATTACCGTTGTGGTCTCACATCAATCATAGGCAAGTTGCTAGAGTCAATTATTGCTACAAAAATCCAGAAAACCGCAAACTTATTCAACAATTCATTCTTCTCAGCCACTTGGGTTCACCCAGGACGTTCTTAATCTCCTGGTGCCTTTTCTCAAAGTGTTGAAGCGGTAGATAATGATAAGTCATATGATATAATTTGGTAGATTTGATAAAGCATTCGATAGAGTCCCTCATGAGAGATTGATAAGAGGTAAAGCATGGAATAAATTGGATCAGTATTAAAATGGATTAGGTCCTTGGTTAACTGTTAGGAAACAAAGTCAATAAATGGATTAAAGTCAGACTGGGGTGCGGTCAAAAGCGGAGTTCCCCAGGGATCTGTATTAGGCCCTCTGCTGTTTGTTATATTCATTAATGATCTTGATTTAGGCATAACTAGTAGGATTAGTAAATTTGCAGATGATGCCAAAATGGGGAGAGTGATAAATTCAGACAGTGACTTTGAACACCTTCAAAGAGATCTAGATACCTTACATGAGTGGTCAGTAGACTGGCAAATGAATTTTAATAGTGATAAATGCAAGGTACTACAGATAGGGAAGACGAATACAAACGTTAAGTATAAACTAGGTAACACGGAAATAGAAAACTCAGTTTGTGAAAAAATCAAGGTGTATTTGTTAGCAACGACTTGAAACCTAGAAAACAATGTATTAGCGTTCGCAACAAGGCAAACAGGATTCTTGGGTTCATATCTAGGTCTGTGAGTAACAGAACTGCTGACGTTATCTTGAAGCTTTTACCTAGCATTAGTGAGGCCACCGCATGGATTATGCGGTTCAGTTCTGAATGTCCTTATTATAGAATGGACATACAGTTCTTTGGAGAGTAGAAAGGAGCCAATAAAAAATGATCCATAATATTATTAGAAACCTTCCATATGAAGAAAAAGACTGCGCTTAGAGCTTATTCTATTAGAGGCGTAAGAGTTGAGGAGATATATGATAGAGGTGTACAAGTGGGTAAGTGGGATTAACAAGGGTAAAATGGAAGATGTTCTGAAGCTCAGTAACAACGAAATAACTAGAACAAATGGCTTTAAATTAGATAAATTCCGATTCAGAAAGGATATAGGCAAGCACTGGTTTGGTAATAGAGTTGTGGATATGTGGAATAGGCTACCGAGTGCCATAGTAGGATCGGGGACGCTAGGGAGCTTCAAGACGAAGTTGGATAGGCACATGGAAGTGCTGGGATGGGTGTGAAAGGGATCTGCCCTGTACGGGCCAGTCGGCCTCCTGCAGTATCCCACTTTCTTATGTTCTTATGTTCTTATGTTCACCTCACAATCTTTACTACATCTCACCTCACAATCTTCACTACATTTCACTTCACAATCTTCACTACATCTCACTTCACAATCTTCACTACATCTCACTTCACAATCTTCACTACATCTCACTTCACAATCTTCACTACATCTCACTACACAATCTTCACTACATCTCACTTCACAACCTTCACTACATCTCACTTCACAATTTTCACTACATCTCACTTCACATCTTCACTACATCTCACTTCACAATCTTCACCATATCTCACTTCACAATCTTCACCACATCTCACTTCACAATCTTCACCACATCTCACTTCACAATCTTCACCACATCTCACTTCACAATCTTCACCACATCTCACTTCACAATCTTCACTACATCTCACTTCACAATCTTCACTACATCTCACTTCACAATCTTCACTACATCTCACTTCACAATCTTCACTACATCTCACTTCACAATCTTCACTACATCTCACTTCACAATCTTCACTACATCTCACTTCACAATCTTCACTACATCCCACTTCACAATCTTCACTACTTCTCAATTCACAATCTTCACTACATCTCACTTCACAATCTTCACTACATCTCACTTCACAATCTTCACTACATCTCACTTCACAATCTTCACTACATCTCACTTCACAATCTTCATTACATCTCACTTCACAATCTTCACTACATCTCACTTCACAATCTTCACTACATCCCACTTCACAATCTTCACTACATCTCACTTCACAATCTTCACTACATCCCACTTCACAAACTTCTCTACATCTCACTTCACAATCTTCACTACATCTCACTTCACAATCTTCAATACATCTCACTTCACAATCTTCACTACATCTCACTTCACAATCTTTCACTACATCTCACTTGACAATCTTCACCATATCTCACTTCACAATCTTTACTACATCTCACTTCACAATCTTCACCACATCCTCACTCTCACAATCTTTCCACCATCCCACTTCACACCCCACTACATCCACACTTCACAATCTCACTACATCCACTCACACCTTCACCACCTCTCACTCACACCTTTCACCACATCCACCACACAATCTTCACTCACATCTCACTTCACAACCTCTCACTACATCTCACTCACAATCTCACTACATCTCCACTCTCACATCTTCACCACATCCTCACTTCCACAATCTTCACCATCTCACTCTCACAATCTTCACCACATCTCACTCACAATCTTCACCACATCTCACCTCCACAATCTTCACCACATCCTCATCTCCACACCCTACCACATCTTACTTCACAATCTTCACTACATCTCACTTCACAATCTTCACTACATCTCACTCCACAATCTTCACTACATCTCACTTCACAATCTTCACTACATCTCACTCCACAATCTTCACTACATCTCACTTCACAATCTTCACTACATCTCACTTCACAATCTTCACTACATCTCACTTCACAATCTTCACTACATCTCACTTCACAATCTTCATTACATCTCACTTCACAATCTTCACTACATCTCACTTCACAATCTTCACTACATCTCACTTCACAATCTTCACCACATCTGACTTCACAATCTTCACTACATCTGACTTCACAATCTTCACTACATCTCACTTCACAATCTTCACTAACACCATCCTTCATCACTACATATAACATCCATCATCACTACTTATAACACCATCCATCATCATCACTACATATAATACTATCCATCATCACTACATATAACACGATCCATCATCACTACATATACCACCATCCACCATCACTACATATAGAACCATCCATCACGACATATAACACCATCCGACATCATTACATATAACACCAACCATCATCACTACATATAACATCATCCATCATCACTACATATAACTCCATCCATCATCACTACATATAACACCATCCATCATCACTACATATAAAACCAACCTATCATCACTACATATAACATCATCCATCATCACTACATATAACACCATCCATCATCACTACATATAGAACCATCCTATCATCACTACATATAATATCATCCATCATCACTACATATAACACCATCCAACATCACTGCATATAACACCAACCATCATCACTACATATAACATCATCCATCATCACTACATATAACTCTATCCATCATCACTACATATAACACCATCCAGCATCACTACATATAACACCAACCATCATCACTACATATAACATCATGCATCATCAATATATATATATAAAACACCATCCATCATCACTACATATATTACCCTCTTATCATCACTACATATAACACCATCCATCATTACTACAATATAACGCCATCCTTCATCACTACATATAACACCATCCATCATCACTACATATTATAACACTATCCATCATCTTTACAAACACCATCCCTCTTTACTATAGTGATAAACAGAGCTTTATTTTGTTGTCAATTTCTTTAAATTCCAACCTTATTAAACCGTAATTCTTTCTGTATGGTCAAATTTTGATTTGACCTCAGTGAGAGAGCTGTTAGTGTCAGTACATCACAATGGTGTTCCGACACACTGTATCGAAGGTGACTAAGGTGGAGGTGAAGCCTTGCCAGATGAAGGAGAAGGGCCCCCGATCTAACAAACTGCAGACCACAAAACACACTAAGACCCAAAACAACAAGACCCAAAACAACAAGACCCAAAACAACAAGACCCAAAACAACAAGAAGAAGAAGGAAACTACCACTTTCTGCCGTGTACAAAAGGACCAGTACCTGCCATGGGGAGACTACATCTTCACCGGGAAAAAGACACAAAAGAAGCGCTGAACCTACGCTTCTGATATTTAAAAATACTGTAATAAAAAACATATTAATTGATTTTGTTTGTATTATTTATGCTTTTTTTTATTTTCATCTGTAAACGTGCTGTTTTGGGAATATATTTTGAGTTACATAATATTTAGGTACAGCAGTTTATTTCACTGTATCTACTTGTTTATCAAGTAACTGGACTTACAGTCTCCGATCGGGATTCTCAAAACAAATATTTGGCATCGAACTCCGTAAGTGAGCTCGTAATCTAGCCTGTAACTTACAGGACCTCAACACGATCAACCTGGATATAGTAGTCGCTATTTCCGGATTGCATGAAAAAAATTAATAATATATGTTTTAATAATACTTGTTAGACTTGTTTTATCATAGAATAATGAAGAAAATGTTTTGTACATCAACATACTAAAATACAATATTAGTTTTTTTTTACGACAAGAAGAGGCTTGGCTGTTCTATTTCTCGCTTTATGGAAGAGATGCAGCCTTTGTCTTCTTACAACTTTTCAAGTGATTTGTACCAAAATAGAAGATTTTTATTGTCCACATTTAGGGTATATTTTTTTTATGACTGAATAAACTTGCAGATAGACCTTATTAATGTGGTATAGCTGTAAATATCCTTCAGTAATGAAATCCAAATATGAGGTCAAGTGAACATTTTTGCTTAGACTCCGCCTTTGTTAGGACCAAGTTATAACAAGTTATTCTGCCAAGTATCCAATAAGTACCTATGACTCAGAGTTAAATAATACCTAACCTAATCTAAGTTCATCAAACTTAATAAAAAAAGTGGGGCAAAAAATAAGTGGTAAAGAAATTTTTTTCTCAGAAAAAGAATTATATTCAGAGGTTTTTTATCCGATACCTTCAGTCGTGATTATTTTGATGCAAAATTAGTAAAATGTATTTAACCCTAACACTACCTCACCTTACCTAATCTTACCTTACCTTATCTAACCTAACCTAATGTTACCTAACCTAACCAAGCCGCAACGCTCATGACACAATTGAGTTCTCTAGAAAGTTTTAATTTCATTTTCTTTTTTTAAAAATACATTTGCAGAGACAACAAACTTTTGATAATTATTTATCCAACATATCTATAAATCTGTTGATGATATATAAATTTAGGATAGGTTAGGTTTGGTGTGATTAGGATAGGTTAGGCTAGTTTAGGATAGTCTAAGTTAGCTTAGGAAAGGCTAAGTTAGGTTACAATACACTAGGTTAGGTTTTAATCTGCATGATATTTTTACTGAACTTTTAAACGATGTTATAATCCTGGCAGCAGGGTATCGATCACGAAAATAACACTTTGGTAGTTATAACATTTGATAAAGTTTATTATTACTGTAACATGAAACAAATCACTATAGCTGTACTTATCAATCCAGTAATAAATCTGTATTATCTTTGACCATCGCTCATTGGCCAGCTTATCTCTGCACTGTTCTCTGATATAATAAAGTATTGGTGAATGGGAATATTAATCATTTGTGAGTCACTTACTATAAAGGAAACTGTAACGGATTCTATGGACAGTTGGGAATATTTTCACGGAATAAGTCGGAGTAACTCCCCTCTTGCCCAAAAGCGATCCAAGGAGTTAATTCACAGAGCGAAAATCTAGACTAGTCTTCCTTGTTTGTTTTAGGTCATAACAACGAAAAGTTTAATAATGTTTATTACAATGATTCAGGTTTTACTGTAATTCTTCTTTTTTATATTTTTAGTATTTTGTAGATTTTTTTCACCCAGTTCATTTCTTGTTTAGATTCATTATTGCAATTATTTTTATTACAGAGTTGAATTAAAAGTTTATATCTAAGTATTTTACAGCTTCACAAATACTTTTATAAAATGTTGATACACCTGACCATTTATTTATTTATTTTACAAATTGTTTAAAGAGAGAACATCACCAGCAGGATACAGATGATGAAGTAAATAGAAGTTTGTAACCTAACCCTACCCCCCACTGCTACCCCTCCCTCTTGTCCCACATTCTTACTCGTCACTCCTACCCCTTACTCCTACCCCTTACTCCCACCCCTTAATCCCACCCTTTATTCCCACCCCTTATTCCCACCCCTTGCTCCCACCCCTTCCTTCTACCCCTTACTTCTACCCCTTACTCCTACCCCTTACTTCTACCCCTTACTTCTACCCCTTACTCCTACCACTTACTCCTACCACTTACTCATACCCCTTACTCCCAACCCTTGCTTCCACCCCTTGCTTCCACCCTCTTACTCGTACCCCTTGCTCCCAACCCTTACTCCTACCCCTTACTGCCACCCCTTACTGCCACCCCCACTCCCCAATCTCCCTACTCCCCACCCCCTCATCTGACCCCCACTCCACACCCCCTAATCCCACCCCACTCCACGCCCACTCCCAACCCCACTCCCCACCCCACTCTCCACCCACCCCACCCCCACTGCAACCCCACTCCCCACCCCACCCCAACCCCACTCCCCCACGCCCCACTCCCCACCCCACTCCCCAACCCCACCCCAACCTCACCCCAACCCCACCCCAACCCCACCCCACCCACATCCCAACTCTCACTCCACACCCCAACTCCCACCCCACTCCCCACGCCTTGATCCCCATGCCTTACTCCCCACCCTTGTCTCCTGCACCACTTACATCTCCCACCCCACTCCCCCCCCTACTCCCTACCCTTTACCCTACCCCCTTACTCCCACCCCTTACCCCACCCCATTCTACACCCCTTACTCCCACCCCTTACTCCCACCCTTACTCCCACCCCTTACTCCCACGCCTTACTCCCACGCCTTACTCCCACCCCTTACTCCCACCCCTTACTCCCACCCCTTACTCCCACCCCTTACTCCCACGCCCTACTCCCACGCCTTACTCCCACGCCTTACTCCCACCCCTTACTCCCACCCCCCACTCCAACTCTCACTCCCCACCCATTACTCCCCATCCCCACTCCCCAACCTCACTCCCAACTCCCCATCTCCCCACCTCTTTACTCCCCAACTCTTTACCCTAACTTACTCCCACGCCTTACTCCTACCCTTTACTCCCACCCCTTACTCCCACCCCTTACTCCCACGCCTTACTCCCACCCTTCACTCCTACCCTTCGCTTCTACCCCCACTGTTACCCCACACTACGCTGGTAATTGAAGACATCATACATTTGTTCACTTATACACCACTTATTATTCAGGACCTAATGGCTATATTATCAGAGTCATTATTCTTAACTCAACTTTATATATATATCAATTGTCAAAAACCTTCACCACAAGAAAGAAAAGAACAGTCGGGTATGGCAGAAAATGTAATAAACGAACATGGAGTAAGACATCAAGCTCCATATTGTAAACAAGATCATCGTCATTGTTTATTTATTGCGAGGAAAAATATTGTTCGCAATATAATTATAAAAACCTTCTGTAATTCATTCTCTTCATTACACTAAAAGGTAATGAAGTATATAACGAAAATAGTTTATAAATTACTAAAATAAAAATACGTATAAAAAAGTAAAATAACATCTATTGATGGAATAGAAAAGAATTATATCGTAAGTGGGTAAAAGATTTCTTGGGTAGGTTTTAGAATATAATAACTGTTTTCTGCATTACACCGATGGTTCCAAGTCAGAAATTATCCTTAAGTTTTGTGAATCAGTATTTACAGTTTTTCTTAAAGGGTGACTTAAGTTACGGTCACACGATCCCTTTGATGAGCAATTTATTTGGAGCAAGAAATTACGAGTAATTTCTTCCAAATGTGGTCACACGAGTGGCTCTTGGTTCAGTTACTACAGCAAGAAAAAAAAGTTAACGCCGCTGTGCGAGTAGAAGGGAGACGGAACATCACAACAACAATGCAGACGACGCAGCAGCTATCCTTGGTATTATTGTTATTATTAAAAAGAAATGAGAGAAAGCGAAGAAAAACTATTGGGGACTCGTAAGTGGCTGGCGAGGAGGAGGAGCCAGTGTTTAATATAGACTGGTTCAACTATCGTAGTTACAGTAGGGAGGGTTGTTAGTGTGTGGAGAATGACCGGCTGTATGGGCTTGTGTTTTGTAAACAAACACGCCAAAACACCACCCAAATAATAAACTCAGTGTGTCGTAAAAAACTGTTTGTGCATTTTATACATAATGTTATTGATCTATGTTATATATAGCCAAGGTAAATACTCGATAAATAAGCTTCGTGTCATTAAATATGGTATTAACCGGGTTTTGAACCGATAATCTTGCTCTAAATAGTCAAGAAATTGACTATCACGATTGTCAATAAAAATGCTTCAAAAACTTGCTCGAATTTCTCGAAAATTGCTCGAAATAACTTTCCGGCAAGAAATTGCTAAAAAAAAAATGCGCCCATGTGACCAGTGCTTTAAGAATTGTATGATATCCTCATGGCAATGGAAACACACACACACACACACACTCACCCCATACACAGTCACACACTCACCATGCACAATCACACACACCCATACACACACTGTACATGCACAAACCATACACACACATACACACACACACACACACACACACCATACATACACACACCATACACATACACACACCATACACACATACACACACACACACACACACACCATGCACACACACCATACAAACAAACAAACACACACCATATACACACACACACACACACACACAATGCACACACACACACCATGCACACTCACACACACACACACCATGCACACTCACACCATGCACACACACACACTAATTGTTTTAATTTAGTTCTTGGAACTCTTAAGTGGCAGCGCTTGATGTAAACACTTCTTGGCATTTTCTGTTTATCTAGTAGCAGGTATACGCACAGATGTAATATGAGAAAATAAATTATGAATTCTGTCCAGGGAAGTGTTGTGAATATGACCTTGAGATAACACTTGTGTTAAGTGTGAATTTCCCTGTCTAGTGATATGTCCAACTACTACTCTGGGCCGCGAGACAGTGGTAGTGATTACAGATTGCCCACGAGGGGGCTAGTTTATTGGGCACCCCCTTACATCCTGTGCAAGGTGAAGTGCAGAAGCGTTTACAGTGCCCAACTGGGAAGCATGCGGAGTTCATGCTTGCCTTTATGACTCATGCATTAAGGGCGTAAAAGGCCTGAAGGGTCATGGGTTTTGTCAGCAAGTTATATAAAGTGACAATGATGAGTGTGTGGGGGGAAAATTCCCGGTACAATTTATCTGTTTATGGCAAAGTGTGGCAGGTCCCTATTAATGTGAGCGGTGTTTACTGAATCAGCTGACCCTGGCTCGACCTTTTGAGAGACGCAAGCCAAGTGATCTAAGAGTCGTGAATAACATGGTGAATTACTTGGTGTTATTCATTTGGGTGAATATTTGTATAAATCAAAGGTGCTGTCACACACACACACACACACACACACACACACACACACACACCATTAACGT
>NW_024724767.1:0-7224 GCF_018991925.1 Homarus americanus
TATTGACATATTCTTCACATTTTTGCTTTTTTTACGAGATTAGTCAGGTCACAGGTCAATGACCCACATCAGGGCCTGGGGGGCGAAAATATAATAATAATAATAATAATAATAATAATAATAATAATAATAATAATAATAATAATAATAAAAGAGAGAAACATTATATGTATGTTGTGTTGTCAAGGTAAAAGAAACAATTGTGACCTGCAATTGTGTAAAAATGAGGCAGAAAGTCAATAAGAAGTGTGACGTAGATGTTTCATATTTATATACAGTAGCATAATGAAGTGATGATCTTCACGGCCAGGAGGAGTTGTGCTGAAAGCCCGACGGTGTATTCAGTGTCTTCCAGGAGCAGTATGATAGTGTGTAAGTTGGTGGATGATAAAGTGGCAACACACTGTAGGAGCCTCCTGAGGGATCCTCCACGTAATAAATGGTGAGTTATTGACGTGGGTCTTGTGTGTGTGTGTGTGTGTGACCTGTGGTGAAATGGTCAGCATCCTGCCCGAGTTCGATCCTCGGGCAGGGTGAAACTATGGGCAAGTTTCTTTACGCCATTTGCCTCAGTCTACCCAGCAGTAATTGGGACCCTGGATGTTAATCGATTTGCGGATCGTGTTCCGGGGTAATGGTTAGCCAGTGCAGTTGGCGAGCTGTCCAGTCTTCTCGGACTGTTCCTTGACACTGGGTCATGCAGCTCGTTAACTTAGGGTGTGGTTGTTGTGTTGGCGACAGCTTCTACACTTTAACAAATTCACGCCTAGGAGGCCCTTGGGCCGGCCATCCTCGATTTCGAGGGGCTTCCATTATTATGTGTGTGTTTGCTATATAATCCACTATGGATGTGGTAATCATTATTTTACTTGGACTGATGGATGACACGTAGGAGTGGATGTCGTCGCTCTATATGCGCCGGATGAATGTTGGAGGAGGTGACGACGGGTAGCATGAATAAGCTGGTTTACATTCTACCTTACCTATCATGCCTATGGCGACTGTATCCTGCCTACTGTTCGTATCACGGTGATAGCATGCCAGGTTCGTATAATCTAGCATGGAATGGCGTACAAATAAAGAGATGAACATTTAATATACGATATAATGGACGTTACTAGTGAGCTTTGGGTATTACAAGTGGCTGGTACAGGTCGATGGTGATAGTATAGTGAGTAACCATAATTACTGGCCCATCCACAGGTCGAGCGTAGTGTGGGTAGAGGTCCTTGTGGACAGCGGCTCACTCAGTAGCAACTCGCACACCAACACAGCATAAGACCCTTGAATACTTATCACCAGTCGTTCAGGTCATACCTCCTTTTACTCTGAATATAAGGTAACTTTTACTACTCCCACTAACGTGAAATAAATAAATTATAATTTATGTCTACTGGAGCAGTAACATGTCCACTACCCACCAGTAAAAGGACACAGCATCAAATTGGGAATATGTCTGAGGCCAACGCAGGAGTATCTGGTGATGTCCCGCACTACATGATCTTGTCAGGGCCACAGTACAGCAGCAGGCCAAGTCTCATGCTATATGTTAACAGATACAGTCCTCTGATACACTGAACACACCGTCGGGCTGTCAGTACCACTCCTCCTGGCCGTGAAGATTATCACCTCATTAGCTGCCTGTTTATAAATATTAAACTATGAAACATCTACACCACACCTCTAACCAGTGGTAATTAATGTTAATATTACTTATACCATAATGAGGAAGCATCCGGCAATAAGTTACTGGGGACTACAAGCCTTATAACATTACATGAATTACTGGGGACTATATGCCTATATACTTTATATAAGTTACTTAGGACTATATAACTATAACATTAGTTTATATCTCCCACCCAGCGAGGATAATAGAAATAATGAAATATGAGTACTTGTGATCGTAATTCAAAACTTGTGCACCAGCTGACTAACGTCTCAGGTTGACTCACTGTATCTCCTTAACTCACAGAAACAAACACCAAAGTCTCGGTGTGTTGTGGACGCCACTATAAAATAAGTAATAATATATTAAGATATGACAGTAGATACTCTTAGCGTCACTAGTCAGTGTTGCCTCTCTGTCTTAAAGAGAAATAGAGGAAAAGTCTCAACCTTACTCGGGGGTCCAGCGGGACTTTCGCTAGCATCACTCCTTGGGGGTGTGAGGACGGCTGTTCTGGCCCTCTCGGCGGAGTCCTGAAGACCCTCAGTTGCCTCAGCACCTAAGGAGATTGGCGAAGAAGGGTGGCCTATGGGATCCAATCGGCGGTGTTCCTGACGGCTCCGGGCTGCCCTTGCCAATACATGCTAGCAGTGTTTCGTAAGTAAAAGTATTTCGACGTAAACAATCTAAATTTTTAATGGCCATCAATGTTGTTCCTCGTGCCAGCAGCCGGGCCCACGATCACTTGTTACCATCTATACCACTTACAGATTGATCATAATTTCATAATTGAAAGAAAATTAACTACTGCTACGCTTCAGGATTCACTTCCCTTAAGGATGACGTTGCATTAAGACACATAAAAATAACTACTTTGTATTATAATAATAAGCCACCTTTTATTGTCTGTTGTCACTCTTAGTTGTTAATGGCACCTGACACCTTAATAGTACAGCAGTCTGATATGATGAATTACCTGTAGGGGTCATAAATATGCCCGGCTCTACAGTGTATAGCATCATGACTTGTTTTATTAGTACATGGGATATTTCTCAATATATATGGATAAAATTTGGAACTTGTATTATATGAACTAATGAACAAATTCTCATCTTTCAGTTTTTGTAATATAAACAATGAGATTCCTTAGACTAGGTACAAGTAAAAAATAAAATATTTTCCTCTCCTTTGGTACGATTGTATATATCAATTGAATATTTGAACGCGTTATGTTATGACTCATAACATATCGTTGCTCATAAGTTATGAGCAACGATAGCTTACTGTTTCACTGACAATAATTTGACATAAGATACAATAATTTTAAATAAGGGATTTTCAACAGCCTATTGATTACTGAACCGTGTATATCAAGTTATCTCAAGAACCTAGAGTATGGCGCCTCCCTCACTACTCTCTGAAACAGCTTCAGTAAGTAAGGCTGCAGTTCAGATGCGAACTTTCATGAGTTCTATGTAGTATTGTACATTAAGCTGTGGTTTGCACACACTGTCCTGTCAGGAGCCTTGAGTATCATACACGTACTGTACACACATTAATTTTGTTTTGCTAACTATCAGTATGTAATTTCAACCTAACCTAATTATCAATGAGTTACTTAACCTAACCTAATATAACCTAAACTACTTATGCCAACCCAACATAACCTAAGAAATCGACCCAACAAAACTATCATGAAATAATTCAACCTAACCTAACCTAACCCAAGCTCATATTTGTCTCCGGCTGAAGTATACCTGACCACCTTTATGTCGTCCCATTAGGAAGCTGATGAGTCTGTGTTATATTTGTTCCTCATTACAAAACGAAATAAATCTTTAAATAATGGTACAGCGGACGACACACACCTATTGCTGTGTTTGGTGACGCGTTGGTTAATGGTGACATGTTGGTTAATGTTGACTCGTAGGTTAATGGTGGCGTGTAGGTTAATGGTGACGTGTAGCATAAGAGTAAAGTGCTGGTTAATGGTGATGTGTTGGTTAATGGTGACGTGTTGGTTTATGTTGACCTGTTAGTTAATGGTGACGTGTTAGTTAATGGCAACGCCTTGGTTAATCGTGACGAGTTGATGGTTAATGGTGACGTGCTGGCTAATGATGACGTGTTGGTTAATGGTCTCCCCACTTCATTTTGCTAAGGGTCAAGACTCGTGTTCCTGCCTCACTTCCAACCTACACCGCCTTACTCACCCCTCTGGCAGGTAACACACTCTGGTCCCACAACCCTCTGGCAGGTAACACACTCTGGTCCCACAACCCTCTGGCAGGTAACACACTCTGGTCCCGCACCCCTCTGGTAGGTAACACACTCTGGTCCCACAACCCTCTGGCAGGTAGCACACTCTGGTCCCACAACGCTCTGGCAGGTAACACACTCTGGTCCCACAACCCTCTGGCAGGTAGCACACTCTGGTCCCACAACGCTCTGGCAGGTAACACACTCTGGTCCCGCACCCCTCTGGTAGGTAACACACTCTGGTCCCGCACCCCTCTGGTAGGTAACACACTCTGGTCCCGCACCCCTCTGGTAGGTAACACACTCTGGTCCCACAACCCTCTGGCAGGTAACACACTCTCGTCCCGCACACCCCCCATGGTGTGTAACACCTCTGGTCCCCACAACCCCTCTGGCAGTTAACACACACTGGTCCCACAACCCTCTGGCAGGTAACACACTCTGGTCCCGCACCCCCCTGGTAGGTAACACACTCTGGTACCACAACCCTCTGGCAGGTAACACACTCTGGTCCCGCACCCCTCTGGTAGGTAACACACTCCTGTACCACAACCCTCAGCAGGTAACACACTCTGGTCCACAACCCTCTGGCAGGCGCACCTCTGTCCCCTGGCCTCTGGCAGAGTAGCTTACCTCTCGTCCCGCACCCCCATGGGTGTGTAGCCACCTCTGGTCCCCACAACCCTCTGGCAGTTAACACACACTGGTCCCTGGCCCTCTGGCAGGTAACACACTCCTGGTCCCGTACCCCTCTGGTAGGTAACACACACTCTGGTCCCCAACCCCCCTCTGGCAGGCCAGCACTCTGGTCCCTGGCGCTCTAGCAGGCTAACACACTCTGGGCCCGCACCCCTCTGGTAAGTAACACACTCTCCTGGTCACAACCCTCTGGCAGGTAACACCTCTCCCTAGCCTCTGGCACGTAACACTCTGGTCCCCAACCCTCTGGCACGTAACACACTCTGGTCCCACAACCCTCTGGCACGTAACACACTCTGGTCCCACAACCCTCTGGCAGGTAACACACTCTCGTCCCGCATCCCCCCGGGTAGGTAACACACTCTGGTCCCATAACCCTCTGGCAGGTAGCACACTCTGGTCCTACAACGCTCTGGCAGGTAACACACTCTGGTCCCGCACCCCTCTGGTAGGTAACACACTCTGGTCCCACAACCCTCTGGCAGGTAGCGCACTCTGGGCCCACAACGCTCTGGCAGTTAACACTCTGGGCCCGCACCCCTATGGTAGGTAACACACTCTGGTCCCACAACCCTCTGGCAGGTAACACACTCTAGGCCCACAACGCTCTGGCAGGTAACACACTCTGGTCTCACAACCCTCTGGCAGGTAACACACTCTGGTCCCTAACCCTCTGGCAGTGGCTTACACTCTCGTCCCGCATCCCCGGGTAGGCCAGCTTACCTCTGGTCCCATAACCCTCCTGGCAGGTAGCCTCTGGTCCCAACGCTCTGGCAGGTAGCACCTCTGGTCCCGCACACCCCTGGTAGGTAACACCTCCTAGTCCCCTAGCCACACCTCTGGCAGGTAACACACTCTGGGCCCGCACCTCTCTGGTAGGTAACACACTCTGGTCCCACAACCCTCTGGCAGGTAACACACTCTGGTCCCACAACCCTCTGGCAGGTAACACACTCTGGTACCACAACCCTCTGGCAGGTAACACACTCTGGTCCCACAACCCTCTGGCAGGTAAAAAAAAATAACACTTAGTTAATATTTGTTAATGTTAGGTTAAGTTAGTTTAACTTTTCTATTTCACAATTCATTAATACCTAATATGATGAAGTACATGATCGCCGATGGCCAGTTTGAAGCTTAAAATAATACATAGAAGTTATCGATATTAGGCAATTATCCCTGTTTAGTTTAAGCTTTTACAAATCATCAATCGTTTTTGTCAAATAGAGATAACTTTTTGGTTTTACTACTACAATAGGGTGTGTCATAGGAGGGAAGATCAGCTAAAACTAATGGCCCATCACTTTTTTGGTAGAATTTAGTATATATAAACAGAAAATAATTTCAGTTTCAATATTTTGCAACCTTTTGCTAGGTAAATTTTAGCGTGAAATTTATCGAAAATCTAACGTACAGCTGCATTAGTGCATTACATTTAAATAGTGAACATTGCTTTCTGACTTCATTCTTTAACAACCCAAGTAACAATATTTTTTTCTGTTTCATATTCTGATGCATTTATAAGTTGATAATATTTGCGATGGCTGCTTGTGGCTGGGGCGAACCAAAAATCAGCCATCTCAGTCACTATATCTTGGGTCTGGGAGAGAGCTCCTGGTAGTTGCCTACATTGAGAGATGCTTTGAGATACAGTGTTTAATCCAGGCGAAATCATTGAAAGAACCCAAGAACTTACACAAACAAAAGACATTGCCAGTGATATGACCAAAAGCTGTCTTGGCTGATACCTCTGGCTAACAACTCAGTTCAAGCCTCCAGTCATAACAAGTCAGAAGAAGATTAGTGAGAGACTGCTAGCCAGTTGGGAAAAGGCAAGAGATATCTCTCTTGGGAGAGGAAAACTTGCAGTTAAGGACAGCTTTGCCAAGCAACTGGACCAGTTATTTGACATAATTACTTGCAAGTGCCCAATTGTTCTTTGTCCTGAGTTTGGATGCGATCGTGACCGTAAATCCGAGGCCCACATCTCCTGTATTTGCAAGCGTGAACTGAAGATTCCTGTGATCGAACTGGCATTTGTCAAAGCACAGAGAGAGAAGACTGGCAGTATAGGGGCTCTCATGATTTCTAGCCAAGATATTCCGGAGTCCAAGAGACAGGAGGCTGCCACAGAGAGGCAGAAGAGAAGAGTTGCCGAGGAAAAGAGACTTGAGAAAGCCCAGAGTGAGGTAAAAAAGGCCGATGATTGGAGTCAAGCTGATTCAGAGTTTAATGACTTCCCCATGGCTGATTCGAGTGCTGACCAGGAGAATGGTGACTTTGTCCCTAACCCAGAAAATAATGATCCCAAGCCTTCCAGGCATAAGATTCGAAATAGGAAAGATATCCTGAGCATAGCTCTGGCCAGCATGCGACACCACACTGGTCTCAGAGAAACTGCAGAGATAGCAACAGCTGCCTGGATTGACGGTGGTTTGATAACACCTGATGATGTTCACCTGGTGATATATCATAACAAAGTAAGGAGAGCTCAGGAGAAACTTGTCAGTAACCTAGAAGAGGAGTTTGATAAGGGGATAAGAGAAAATGGAATCAATTGTTTGTTCTTTGATGGGAGAAGGGATGACACTAAAGTG
>NW_024724768.1:0-8953 GCF_018991925.1 Homarus americanus
CCAGTACCACTCTGACACACCCCAGGCACCTCCTCCTGATGCCCCAGGTACCCTCCGACACCCTCCAGGTACACCCTGACACCCCAGGCACACCCTCTGACACCTCAGTACAAACCGACACTCCCAGGCACACCCCAGACACCCCAGGCACACCTCAGACACTCCCACGCACACCCCTGACATTCCCAGGTACACTGACACCTCAGTTACACCTCTGACACCCTTATGTACACCTCTGTCACCCCAGGTACACCGCTGTCACTCCCAGGTACACCCTCTGACACTTCCAGCCCTGACACTTCCAGGTACACCTCTAACACTTCAGGTACGTGAATGACACTCCCAGGTACACCACTGACATCTCCCCAGTACACCTCTGACACCCCTTGCGTACACCTCTGATATCTCCCAGGCACACCTCCGACACCCCAGGCACACCTCGAAACACTCTAGGCATACCCCACACTGCCAGGCACACCTCTGACACCCCAGGCACACCCTGACACTCCCCAGGTACACCCTCAGACACCCCAGTTACACCTCCGACACCCCAGTCACACCTCAGACACCCCAGTTACACCCCCTGACACTTCCAGGTACCCCCTGACACTCCCAGGTACACCCCTGACACTCTCAGGTACACTTTTGACACTCCCAGTTTCACCTCCGACACCCCCAGTTACACCCTGACACTCCCAGCCACCTCTGACACTCCCAGGTAAACTCCTGACAATCCTTGTACACCTCTGATACCCCAGGTACACCTCTGACATCTCCCCAGGTACATGAATGACACTGCCAGGCACGCCACTGACATCTAACAGGTACACTTCTGACACTCCAGGTACACCTATGACATTCCCAGGTACACCTCCGACACCCTAGGCACTCCCTCAAACACCCCTGCATAACACTGACACTGCCAGGTTCACCTCTGACACTCCCCAGGCACACCTCTGACACTCTAGGTACACCCCAAGACACCCAGTTACACCTCCGACACTCAGTTACACCCTGACACTCCCAGGTACAGTACCCCTGACACTCCCAGGTACGCCCCTGACACTCCCAGGTACAATACCCGCTGACACTTCTGTGTACACCTCTGACACCCTGTGTGGCTACTTCACCCCAGCCACACCTCCGGCACTCCCAGTTACACCCTGACACTCCCAGGTACACCTCTGACACCCCACACCTCTGACAATCCCAGGTACACCTCATACCCTGCGTACCCCTCCTGACACCCCAGGTACACCCATGACACCCTGCAAACCTCTGACACCCCAGGCACACCTCTGACACCTCAGGCACACCTCTGACACCCCAGGCACACCCATGACACTCCCAGGTACACCTCTGACACTCCCCAGGCATACCTCACCCCAGGTACACCTCTGACACCCCAGGTACACCCAGACACCCCAGGTACACCTCTGACACTTCCAGGTACACCTCTGACACTTCCAGGTACACCTCTGACACTTCCAGGTACAATTCTGACACTCCCCAGGTACACCTCTGACACTCCCTGGTACACATCTGACACTCCCCAGGTACACCACACTCCCAGGTACACCTCAGACACTCCCCAGGTACACCTCTGACACTCCTAGGACACCTCCTGACACCCTGTACACCCCAAGGACACTCCCAGGTACACCCCTGTCACTCCAGGTACTCCTCTGATGTTCCCAGGAACTCCTCTGACACCTGAGGCACACCTCTGACACCCCAGGTACACCTCAAACACCCCAGCCACACCTCAGACACTCCCATGTACACCTCTGACACTCCCACGTACACCCCTGACACTCCCAGTTACACTCTGACACTCCCTGGTACACCTTCTGATACTCCCAGGTACACCACTGACACTCCCAGGTACACCGCTGTCACTCCCAGGTACAATTCCTTGACACTTCCAGCCCTGACATTTGTGCACACCTCTGACACTCCCAGGTACAGGAATGACACTCCCACCACACCTCTGACACTCCCCAGGTACACTCTGACACCCCAGCCACACCTCCCACACCCCAGCCAAACCTGACACCCCAGGCACACCACCTCTGACACTCTGCACACCTCTGACAATCCCAGGTACACCTCTAATACTCCCATGTACATCTGACAATTCCCAGGTACACATGAATGACACTCCCAGGTACACTACTGACATCTCCCAGGTACCTCTGACACCCCAGGCACACCTCTGACATTCCCAGGTACACCCAACACCCCAGGTACATGATTACACTCCCAGGCACACCACTGACATCTCCCAGTTACACCTCTGACACCCCAGGTACACCTCTGACACTCCCAGGTACACCGCTGTCACTCCCAGGTACACCTCTGACACTTCCAGCCCTGACACTTCCAGGTAAACCTCTGACACTCCCAGGCACAACCCTAAAACCCCAGGACACCCCACATTCCCAGGTACAACGCTGACACTCCCAGGCACACCTCTGACACCCCAGGCACACTCTGACACCCCAGTTACACCTCCGACACCCCAGTTACACCCTGACACTCCTAGGTACACCTATGACACCCAGGCACACCTCTGATACCCCTACTCCTCTGACACTCCCAGGTACAACCCATGACACTCCCAGGTAAACCTCTGACACCTCCAGGTACATGAATGACACTCCCAGGCACACCTCTGACACTCCCAAGGACACTTGAAACTCCCAGTTACACCTCTGACACCCCAGGTACACCTCTGACACCCCAGGCACACCCATAACACTCCCCAGACACACCTCTGACACTCCCCAGGCACACCTCTGACACTCCCCAGGCACACCTCTGACACCCCCAGTCTACACCTCTGACACCCCAGGCACACCTCTGACACTCCCAGGCACACCCATGACACCCCAGGTACACCTCTGACACCCCTGGCACATCTGACACCCCAGGTACACCCCACACACCCCAGGCACACCTCAGACACTCCCCAGGCACACCCTGACACCCCAGGGACACCTCTGACACTCCCAGGCACCCCACCCCAGGTACACCTCTGACACTCCCAGGTACTCCTCTGATGCTCCCAGGAACCCTCTGTCACTCCCAGGTACACCTCTGACAATCCCATACACACCTGACAATCCCAGGTACACCTCTGACACTCCCCACACTTCTGACACTCCAGTTACACCTCCGACACTCCCAGTTACACCCCTGACACTCCAGGCACACCTTGTGACACCCCAGGCACACCTCTCCACAATCCCAGGTACACCTCTGATACTCCCAGGTACCTCTGACACTCCCAGGTACACCATGACACTCCCAGGTAAACCTCTGACACCCCAGGCACATGAATGACACTCCCAGGTACACCTCTGACACTCCCAAGGACACTTCTGAAACTCCCAGTTACACCTCTGACACCCAGGCACACTCTGACACTCCCAGGCACACCCTAACACCCCAGATACACCTCTGACACTCCCAGGTACACCTCTGACACTCCCAGGCACACCACCTCTGATACTCCGCAGTTACCTCTGACACCCCAGGTACACCTCTGACACTCCCAGGTACACCCATGACACTGGTGCACACCTCTGACACTCCCCTGGTACACATCTGACACCCCAGGCGTCACCCTCACAATCCCCAGGCACACCAGACACTCCCAGGCACCTCTGACACCCCAGACACCTCTGACACTCCCAGGCACACCCTGACACTCCCCAGGTACACCTCTGACACTAGGTCTTCTCTGATTCTGGGAACTCCTCTGTCACCCCAGGCACACCTCTGACAATCCTACACACTCTGACAATCCCATACACCCACACACTCCCAGATACACCTCTGACACTCCCAGGCACACCTCTGACAAAGGCACACCTCATACACTTGCACAACTTCAGACACCCAGTACACCTCTGACACTCCCAGGGACACTGACACTCCCAGGCACACCCCTGAACTCCCAGGTACACCTGACCCCAGGTACTCTCTGATTCTCCCAGAACCTCTGTCACTCCCCAGGCACACCTCTGACAATCCCAGGCACACCTCTGACAATCCCAGGTACACCTCTGACACTTCCAGGCACACCTCTGATTTCAGGTACACCTCTGACACCCCAGGTACAACAATGACACCCCAGGTACCTCTCTGACACTCCCAGGTACACCTTCTGACACCCAAGGCACACTCAGACACTCCCAGTTACACCTCTGACACTCCCAGTTACACCTCAGACACTCCCAGTTACACCCCTGACACTTCCAGGTACCCCCCTGACACTCCCAGTTACACCCTGACACTCTCAGGTACACTTCTTGACACTCCCAGTTTCACCTCTGACACTCCCAGTACACCCCCACACTCCCCAGGTGCCACCTCTGAACTCCCAGGTAAACCTCTGACAATCCCAGGTACACCTCTGATACTCCCAGGTACACCTCTGACATCTCCCAGGTACATGAACGACACTGCCAGGCACGCCACGACATCTAACAGGTACACTTCTGACACCCCAGGCACACCTATGACATTCCCAGGCACACCTCCGACACCCCAGGTACCTCAACACCCAGGCATACCACTGACACTGCCAGGTTCACCTCTGACACCCCAGGCACACCTCTGACACCCCAGGCACACCTAAGACACCCCATTACACCTCCGACACCACAGTCACACCCCTGACACTCCCAGCTACACCCTGACACCCCATGCACACCCCTTACACTCCCAGGCACACCGCTGACCCAGGCACACCTCTGACACCCCATGCACACTCTGACACTCCCAGTTACACCTCCGACAATTCCAGCACACCCTGACACTCCCCAGGTACACCTCTGACACCCCAGGTACACCTCACAATCCCAGGCATACCTCTCATACCCCAGGCCTCACACCCCAGGTACACCCATGACACTCCCCAGTTAAACCTCTGACACCCCAGGTACACTCTGACACTCCTGAAGCACCTGACACCCCAGGTACACCCTTGACACTCCCAGGTACACCTCTGAGACTCCCAGGTACACCTGACACTCACCAGGTGACACCTCTGACACCTCCCAGGCACACCTCAGACACTCCCAGGCACACCTCTGACACTCCAGGCACACCTCCTGACACCCCAGGCACACCTCTGACACCCCCTGGGCACACATCTGACACCAGGTACACCTCAACACACCCCAGGCACACTCTGACACTCCCAGGTACACTCTGACACCAGGTACACCTCTGATGTCTCTGACACTCCCCAGGCACACCTCTGACACCCCAGGCACACCCCAGACACCCCAGGTCACACCCTCAGACACTCCCAAGGCCACCTCTGACACTCCCACGTACACCCTGACACTCCCAGTTACACCCCTGACACTCCCTGGTACACCTCTGACACTCCCAGGCACACCAACACTCCCAGGTACACCTCAGACACTCAGGCCCTTGACACCCCAGGACACCTGACACTCCCAGGTACACCCCTGACACTCCCCAGGTACACCCCTGTCACCCCAGACACCTCTGACACCCAGGTACCTCTGATACCCAGTCACACCCTGACACCCCAGGTACACCTCTGACACTCCCAGGTACACCTCTGACAATCCCAGGTATACCTCCTGCATTCCAGGCACCTCTGACACCCCAGGCACACCCATGACATCCCAGTTAAACCTCTGACACTCCCCAGTACCTCTGACACTCCCAGGTACACCTCTGACACCCCAGGCACACCCCTGACACTCCCAGGTACACCTCTGAGACCCCCATACCTGACACCACCAGGCACACCTCTGACACCCCAGGTACACCCCAGACACTCCCAGGCACACCTCTACACTTCCAGGTACACTCTGACACCCCAGGCACCTCCTGACACCCCTGGCACATCTGACACTCCAGGCACACCAAACACACCCCAGGTACACCTCTGACACGCCCACCCAGGCACATCTCTGACACTCCTGGGACACTCTGACACCCCAGGTACCTCTATGCCCTGGTGAACCCTCTGACACTCCCCAGGTACACCTCTGACACCCAGGTACACCCCAGACACCCCAGTTCACACCCCTCAGACACCCCACACCTCTGACACACTCCCACGTACACCCCTGACACTCCCAGGTTACACCCCACACCCCACACCTCTGACACTCCCAGGCCACACACTGACATTCCAGGACACGCTGTCACTCCCAGGTACACCCTGACACTTCCAGCCCTGACATTCCAGGTACACTTCTGACACTCCCAGGTGCACCTCCGACCCCAGGTACTCTCAAACACTCCCAGGCATACCTCTGACACTGCCAGTACACCTCTGACACCCAGGTACACCTCTGACAATCCCAGGTACACCTCAGACCTCCCCAGTTACACCTCCGATCCCAGGCACACCTTGACATTCCCAGGTACACCTCTCATACTCCCCAGGCACTCCGACACCCCAGGCACACCCATGACACCCCAGGAAAACCTCTGACACTCCCAGGCACACCTCTGACACCCCAGGACACCTCTGACACTCCCAGGTACACCCTCTGACAATCCCAGGCACACCTCTCATACTCCCAGGTACCCTCTGACACCCCAGGCACCCATGACACCCCAGGTAAACCCTCTGACACCCCAGGTACACCCCTGACACCTCAGGTACACCTCCACACCCCGGCACACCCATGACACCCCAGGTACACCTCTGACACTCCCAGGTGCTACCTCTCACACTCCCAGGTACACCTCTGACACTCCGGTACACCTCAGACACCCCAGGTCCACATCTGACACATCCAGGTACACCTCTGACACTTCCAGGCACACCTCTGATACCTGGGTACACCTCTGACACCCCAGGCACACCTCTGACACCCCTGGCACACATCTGACACTCCCCGGCACACCAAATACACCTACAGTACACCCTCAGACACTCCCAGGTACACCTCTGACACTCCCAGGACACATCTGACACTCCCAGGTGCCACCCCCTGACACTCCCAGGTACACCCCTGACACTTGCAGGTACTCCTCCTGATGTTCCCAGGAACTCCTCTGACACTCTGAGGTACACCTCTGACACACCCAGGTACACTCACAGACACTCCCAGTTACACCCAAGACACTCCCCATGCACACCCCTGACACTCCCCACGCACACCCCCTGACACTCCCAGTTACACTCTGACACTCCCTGGTACACCCTGATAATCCCCAGGTACACCACACTGACACCCAGGCACACCGTCACCCCAGGTGCCATTCTCTGACACTTCCAGCCCTGATACATTTGGTGCATACCTCTGACACTTGGTGTACAGGAATGACACTCCCAATTACAACTCTGACACTCCCAGGTAAGTACACTCTGACACTCCCAGTTACACCTCCGACACTCCCCAGCCAAACCCCGGACACCCCAAGGTACACCTTAGACACCCCAGGCACACCTCACAATCCCAGGTACACCTCTGATACCCCAGCCTCTGACACTCCCCAGGTACACCCATGACACTCCCAGGTAAACCTCTGACACTCCCAGGCACATGAATGACACCCCCAGGCACACCTCTGACACTCCCAAGGACACTCTGAAACCCCCAGCACACTCTGACACTCCCAGGCACACCCTGACACTCCCCAGGTGCCACCCTAACACTCCCCAGATACACCTCTGACACTCCCAGGTACACCTCTGACACTCCCAGGCACACCCCTGACACTCCCAGCCACACCTCTGACACCTGCACACCTCTGACACCCCAGGTACACTCATGACACCCCAGGCACACCTCTGACACTCCCTGGCACACATCTGACACCCCCAGGCACACCCCATACACTCCCAGGCACACCTCAGACATTCCCAGGTACACCTCTGACACCCCAGGGACACCTCTGACACTCCCAGGCACACCCCTGACACCCCAGGCACACCTCTGACACCCCAGGCACTCTCTGATGCCCCAGGAACCTCTGTCACCCCAGGCACACCTCTGACAATCCCAGGCACACCTCTGACAATCCCAGGTACACCTCTGACACTTCCAGGTACACCTCTGACACTTCAGGTACACCTCTGACACCCAGGTACAACAATGACACTTGGGCACACCACTGACACCTGCCACAGCCTGACACTCCCAGGCACACCCTCTGAAACCCCAGTACCACTCTGACACACCCAGGTACTCCCTCTGATGCCCCAGGTACCTCTGACACCCCAGGCACACCTCTGACACTCCCCAGGCACACCTCTGACACCCCAGGCACAAACTGACACTCCCCAAACACACCTCAGACACCCCAGGCACACCAGACACTCCCCAAGCACACCCCTGACATTCCCCAGGCACACCGACACTCCCCAGTCACACCTCTGACACTCCCCAGCACACCTCTGTCACCCCAGGCACACCGCTGTCACCCCAGCCACACCCTGACACTCCAGGCACACTCTAACACCCCAGGCACGTGAATGACACTGGCACACCACTGACATCCCAGGCACACCTCTGACACCCCAGGTACACCTCCTGACATCCCAGGCACACCTCTGACACTCCAGGCACACCCTCAAACACTCTAGGTATACCTCTGACACTGCCAGTACACCTCTGACACTCCCCAGGCACACCCTCTGACACCCCAGGCACACCCCAGACACTCCCAGTTACACCTCCGACACTCCCCAGTTACACCCTCAGACACCCCCAGCCACACCCCTGACACTTCCAGGCACTCTGACACTCCCAGGTACACCCCCTGACACTCTGGCACACTTTTGACACTCCAGCTTTCACCTCCACACTCCTGTGCTACACCCCTGACACACCCAGGTACACCTCTGACACTCCCAGGTAAACCCTCTGACAACCCAGGCACACCTCTGATACCCCAGGCACACCCCTCTGACATCTCCCAGGTATACCACTGACACTGCCAGGTT
>NW_024724769.1:0-9072 GCF_018991925.1 Homarus americanus
TTAAGGGGTACAGAAACCTCTCCCATATTTATTAGGGGTGGTTTATGGGGTACAGAAACCTCTCCCATATTTATGTGGGGTGGATTATGGGGTACAGAAACCTCTCCCATATTTATGGGGGGTGGATTATGGGGTACAGAAACCTATCCCATATTTATGTCGGGTGGATTATAGAGTACAGAAACCTCTCCCATATTTATGTGGGGTGGATTATGGGGTACAGAAACCTCTCCCATATTTATGTGGGGTGGATTATGGAGTACAGAAACCTCTCCCATAATTATGGGGGGTGGATTATGGCGTACAGAAACCTTTCCCATATTTATGGGGGGTGGATTATGGGGTACAGAAACCTCTCCCATATTTATGGGGGGAGGATTAAGGGGTACAGAAATCTCTCCCATATTTATGTCGGGTGGGTTATGGGGTACAGAAACCTCTCCCATATTTATGTCGGGTGGATTATGGGGTACAGAAACCTCTCCCATATTTATGGGGGGTGGATTAAGGGGTACAGAAACCTCTCCCATATATATGGGGGGTGGATTAAGGGGTACAGAAACCTCTCCCATATTTATGGGGGGTGGGTTATGGGGTACATAAGCCTCTCCCATATTTATGTGGGGTGGATTATGGGGTACAGCAACCTCTCCCATATTTATGTCGGGTGGATTATGGGGTACAGAAACCTCTCCCATATTTATGTCGGGTGGATTATGGGGTACAGAAACCTCTCCCATATTTATGTCGGGTGGATTATGGGGTACAGAAACCGCTCCCATATTTATGTCGGGAGGATTATGGGGTACAGAAACCTCTCCTATATTTATGTCGGGTGGATTGTAGGGTACAGAAACCTCTCCCATATTTATGTGGGGTGGATTATTGGGTACAGAAACCTCTCCCATACATATGGAGGGTGGACTATGGGGTACAGAAACCTCTCTCATATTTATGGTGGGTGGATTATGGGGTACAGAACCCTTTCCCATATTTATTTGGGGTGGATATGGGGTACTAAAACCTCTCCCATATTTATGGTGGGTGGATAAAGGGGTACAGAAACCTCTCCCATATTTATGGGGGTTGGATTAAGGGGTACAGAAACCACTCCCATATTTATGGGAGGTGGATTATGGGGTACATAAACCTCTCCCCTTTATGGGGGGTGGATTAAGGGTACAGAAACCACTCCCACTTATTTATGGGAGGTGGATATGAGGTACAGAAACCTCTCCCATATTTATGTCGGGTGGATTATGGGGTACAGTAACATCTCCCATATTTATGTGGGGTGGATTATGGGGTACAGAAACCTCTCCCATATTTATGGGGGGTGGATTGAGGGGTACAGAAACCTCTCCCATATTTATGGGGGATGGATTATGGGGTACAGAAACCTCTCCCATATTTATGTCGGGTGGATTATAGGGTATAGAAACCTCTCCCATATTTATGTAGGGTGGATTATGGGGTACAGAAACCTCTCCCACATTTGTGGGGGGTGGATTATGGGGTACAGAAACTTTTCCCATATTTATGGGGGGTGGATTATGGGGTACAGAAACCTCTCCCATAATTATGGGGTTGGATTATGGGGTACAGAAACCTTTCCCATATTAATGAGGGTGGATTATGGGGTACAGAAACCTCTCCCATATTTATGTGGGGTGGATTATGGGGTACAAAAACCTCTCCCATATTTATGGCGGGTGGATAAAGGGGTACAGAAACCTCTCCCATATTTATGGGGGTTAGATTAATGGTTACAGAAACCTCTCCCATATTTATGTGGGGTGAATTATGGGGTACAGAAACCTCTCCCATATTTATTGGGGGTGGATTAAGGGGTACAGAAATCTCTCCCATATTTATGTCGGGTGGGTTATGGGGTACAGAAACCTCTCCCATATTTATGTCGGGTGGATTATTGGGTACAGAAACCTCTCCCATATTTATGGGGGGTGGATTATGGGGTACAGAAACCTCTCCCATATTTATGTTGGGTGGATTATAGGGCACAGAAACCTCTCCCATATTTATGTGGGGTGGATTATGGGGTACAGAAACCTCTCCCAAATTTATGTTGGGTGGATTATGGGGTACAGAAAACTTTCCCATATTTATGGGGGGTGGATTATGGGGTACAGAAACCTCTCCCATATTGATGTCGGGTGGATTTTGGGGTACAGAAACCTCTCCCAAATTTATGGGGCGTGGATTATGGGGTCCAGAAACCTCTCCCATATTTATGTCGGGTGGATTATAGGGTACAGAATCCTCTCCCATATTTATGTGGGGTGGATTATGGGATACAGAAACCTCTCCCATATTTATGGGGGATGGATTATGGGGTACAGAAACCTCTCCCAAATTTATGTGGGGTGGATTATGGGGTACAGAAACCTCTCCCATATTTATGTGGGGAGGATTATGGAGTACAGAAACCTCTCCCATAATTATGGGGGGTGGATTATGGGGTATAGAAAACTTTCCCATATTTATGGGGGGTGGATTATGGGGTACAGAAACCTCTCCCATATTTATGGGGGGTGGATTATGGGGTACAGAAACCTCTCCCATATTTATGTCGGGTGGATTATGGGGTACAGCAACCTCTCCCATATTTATGTGTGGTGGATTATGGGGTACAGAAACCTCTCCCATATGTATATCGGGTGGATTATGGGGTACAGAAACCTCTATCATATTTATGTGGGGTGGATTATGGGGTACAGAATCCTCTCCCATAATTATGGGGGGTGGATTATGGGGTACAGAAACCTTTCCCATATTTATGGGGGGTGGATTATGGGGTACAGAAACCTCTCCCATAATTATGGGGGGTGGATTATGGGGTACAGAAACCTTTCCCATATTTATGTGGGGTGGATTATGGGGTATAGAAACCTCTCCCATATTTATGTGGGGTGCATTATGGGGTACAAAAACCTCTCCCATATATATGGGGGTGTATTATGGGGTACAGAAACCTCTCCCATATTTTTGGGGGGTGGATTAAGGGGTACAGAAACCTCTCCAATTTTATTGGGGTTGATTATCGGGTACAGAAACCTCTCCCAAATTTATGTCGGGTGGATTATGGGGCACAGAAACCTCTCCCATATTTATGTGGGTTGGATTATGGGGTACAGAAACCTCTGCCATATTTATGGTGCGGTGGATTAAGAGTGCAAGCCTCTCCCATATTTTATGTGGGTGGATTATGGGAAACCTAAAACCTCCTCTCCCCATATTTATGGCAGGTGGATAAAGGGTACGAAACCTCTTCAAATTTATGGGGGGTGGATTAAGGGGTACAAGGACATCTCTCATATTTATGTCGGGTGGATTATGGTGTACAGAAACCTCTCCCATATTTATGGGGGGTGGATTATGGGGTACAGAAACCTCTCCCATATTTATGTGGGGTGGATTATGGGGTACAGAAACCTCTCCCATATTTATGGGGGGTGGATTATGGGATACAGAAAACTCTCCCATATTTATGGTGGGTGGATTAGGGGGTACAGAAACCTCTCCCATATTTATGGGGGTGGATTATGGGGTACAGAAACCTCTCCCATATTTATGTCGGGTGGATTAAGGGGTACAGAAACCTCTCCTATAATTATGTGGGGTGGATTATGGGGTACAGAAACCTCTCCCATATTTATGTCGGGTGGATTATAGAGTACAGAAACGTCTCCCATATGTATGTGGGGTGGATTATGGGGTACAGAAACCTCTCCCATATTTATGGGGGGTGGATTATGGGGTACAGAAACCTCTCCCAAATTTATGTGGGGTGGATTATGGGGTAAAGAAACCTCTCCCATATTTATGGGGGGTGGATTAAGGGATACAGAAATATCTCCCATATTTATGTTGGGTGGATTATGGGGAACAGAAACCTCTCCCATATTTATGTCGGGTGGATTATGGGGTACAGAAACCTCTCCCATATTTATGTCAGGTGGATTATGGGGTACAGAAAACTCTCCCATATTTATAGGTGGATTATGGGGTACAGAACCTCTCCCCATATTTATGTGGGTGGATTATGGGGGTACAAAACCTCCCATATCTATAGGTGGATTAGCGTACAGAAACCTCTCCCATATTTATGGGGGTGGATTATGGCGTACAGAAAACCCGCCCATTTATGTCGGGTGATTATAGGGTACAGAAAACCTCTCCCATATTTATGTGGGGTGGATTATGGGGTACAGAAATCTCCCATATTTATGGGGGTGGATTATAGAGTACAGAAACCTCTCCCATATTTAAGGGGTGAATTAAGGGGTAGAGAAACCTCCCATATTTGGCTAGGGGTGGATTATGGGGTACAGAAACCTCTCCCATATTTATGTGGGGTGGATTATGGGGTACAGAAACCCTCCCCATTTTATGGGGGTGGATTATGGGGTACAGAAACCTATCCCATATTTATGGGGTGGATTATGGGCAAAGAAACCCTCCCATATTTATGTGGGGTGGATTATGGGGTACAGAAACCTCTCCCATATTTATGGGGGGGTGGATTAAGGGGTACAGAAACCTCTCCCATATTTATGGGGGGTGAATTATGGGGTACAGAAACCTCTCCCATATTTATGGGGGGTGGATTAAGGGGTACAGAAACCTCTCCCATATTTATGTGGGTGGATTATGGGGTATAGAAACCTCTCCCATATTTATATGGGTGGATTATGGGGTACAGAAACCTCTCCCATATTTATGTGGGGTGGATTATGGGGTACAGAAACCTCTCCCATATTTATGGGGGGTGGATTAAGGGGTACAGAAACCTCTCCCATATATATGGGGGGTGGATTAAGGGGTAGAGAAACCGCTCCCATATTTATGGGGGGTGGGTTATGGGGTACATAAGCCTCTCCCATATTTATGTGGGGTGGATTATGGGGTATAGAAACCTCTCCCATATTTATGTCGGGTGGATTATGGGGTACAGAAACCTCTCCCATATTTATGTCGGGTGGATTATGGGGTACAGAACCCTCTCCCATATTTATGTCGGGTGGATTATAGGGTACAGAAACCTCTCCCATATTTATGTGGGGTGGATTATGGGGTACAGAATCCTCTCCCATACATATGGAAGGTGGATTATGGGGTACAGAAACTTCTCTAATATTTATGGGGGTTGGATTATGGGGTACAGAAACCTTTCCCATATTTATGTGGGGTGGATATGGGGTACTAAAACCTCTCCCATATTTATGGTGGGTGGATAAAGGGGTACATAAACCTCTCCCATATTTATGGGGGTTGGATAAAGGGGTACAGAAACCACTCCCATATTTATGGGAGGTGGATTATGGGGTACAGAAACCTCTCCCATATTTATGTCGGGTGGATTATAGGGTACAGTAACATCTCCCATATTTATGTGGGATGGATTATGGGGTACAGAAACCTCTCCCATATTTATGGGGGGTGGATTATGGGGTACAGAAACCTCTCCCATATTTATGTGTGGGTGGATTATGGGGTACAGAAACCTCTCCCATATTATGTGGGGTGGATTATGGGGTACAGAAACTCATCCCATATTTATGGGGGTGGATTATGGGGTACAGAAACTTTTCCCATATTTTTGGGGGGTTGATTATGGGGTACAGAAACTTCTCCCATAATTATGGGGGTGGATTATGGGGTACAGAAACCTTTCCCATATTTATGGGGGATGGATTATGGGGTACAGAAACCTCTCCCATATTTATGTGGGGTGGATTATGGGGTACAAAAACCTCTCCCATATTTATGGCGGGTGGATAAAGGGGTACAGAAACCTCTCCCATATTTATGGGGGTTAGATTAATGGTTACAGAAACCTCTCCCAAATTTATGTGGGCTGAATTATGGGGTACAGAAACCTCTCCCATATTTATTGGGGGTGGATTAAGGGGTACAGAAATCTCTCCCATATTTATGTCGGGTGGGTTATGGGGTACAGAAACCTCTCCCATATTTATGTCGGGTGGATTATGAGGTACAGAAACCTCTCCCATATTTATGGGGGGTGGATTATGGGGTACAGAAACCTCTCCCATATTTATGTTGGGTGGATTATAGGGCACAGAAACCTCTCCCATATTTATGTGGGGTGGATTATGGGGTACAGAAACCTTTCCCATATGTATGGGGGGTAAATTATGGGGTACAGAAACCTCTCCCATATTGATGTCGGGTGGATTTTGGGGTACAGAAACCTCTCCCATATTTATGGGGCGTGGATTATGGGGTCCAGAAACCTCTCCCATATTTATGTCGGGTGGATTATAGGGTACAGAACCCTCTCCCATATTTATGTGGGGTGGATTATGGGGTACAGAAACCTCTCCCATATTTATGGGGGATGGATTATGGGGTACAGAAACCTCTCCCAAATTTATGTGGGGTGGATTATGAAGTACAGAAACCTCTCCCATATTTATGTGGGGTGGATTATGGAGTACAGAAACCTCTCCCATAATTATGGGGGGTGGATTATGGGGTATAGAAAACTTTCCCATATTTATGGGGGGTGGATTATGGGGTACAGAAACCTCTCCCATATTTATGGGGGGTGGATTGTGGGGTACAGAAACCTCTCCCATATTTATGTCAGGTGGATTATGGGGTACAGCAACCTCTCCCATATTTATGTGTGGTGGATTATGGGGTACAGAAACCTCTCCCATATTTATGGTGGGGTGGATTAAGGGGTACAGAAACCTCTCCCATATTTAAGGGGGTGGATTATGGGGTACAGAAATCTCTCCCATATTTATGTCGGGTGGATTATGGGGTACAGAAACCTCTCCCATATTTGTGTCAGGTGGATTATGGGTTGCAGAAACCTCTCCTATATTTATGGGGGGTGGATTATGGGGTACAGAAACCTCTCCCATATTTATGGGGGGTGCATTATGGGGTACAGAAACCTCTCCCATATTTATGTCGGGTGGATTATAGGGTACAGAAACCTCTCCCATATTTATGTGGGGTGGATTATGGGGTACAGAAACCTCTCCCATATTTATGGGGGGCGGATTATGGGGTACAGAAACCTCTCCCATATTTATGTCGGGTGGATTATGGGGTACAGAAACCTCTCCCATATTTATGTGTGGTGGATTATGGGGTACAGAAGCCTTTCCCATATTATGGTGGGTGGATTAAGGGGTACAGAAACCTCTCCCATATTTATGTGGGTGGATTATGCGGAACTAAAACCTCTCCCATATTTATGGCGGGTGGATAAAGGGGTACAGAAACCTCTTCAATATTTATGGGGGTTGGATTAAGGGGTACAGAAACCTCTCCCATATTTATGGGGGGTGGATTATGGGGTACAGAAACCTCTCCCATATTTATGGGGGGTGGATTATGGAGTACAGAAACCTCTCCCATATTTATGTGGTGTGGATTATGGGGTACAGAAACCCCTTCCATATTTATGGGGGGTGGATTATGGGTACAGAAAACTCCATATTTATGGTGGGTGGATTATGGCCACAGAAACCATCCCATATTTATGGGGGGTGGATTATGGGGCACAGAAACCCTCCCATATTTATGGGGGGTGGATTATGGGGTACGGGAACCTCTCCCATATTTATGTCGGGTGGATTATACGGCACAGAAACCTCTCCCATATTTATGTGGGGTGGACTATGGGGTACAGAAACCTCTCCCATATTTAAGTGGAGTGGATTATGGGGTACAGAAACCTCTCTCATATTTATGTCGGGTGGATTATGGGGTACAGAAACCTCTCCCATATTTGTGTCGGGTGGATTATGGGGTACAGAAACCTCTCCCATATTTATGTGGGGTGGATTATGGGGTACAGAAATCTCTCCCATATTTATGGGGGGTGGATTAAGGGGTACAAGGACCTCTCCCATATTTATGTCGGGTGGATTATGGTGTGCAGAAACCTCTCCCATATTTATGGGGGGAGGATTATGGGGTAAAGAAACCTCTCCCATATTTATGTCGGGTGGATTGTAGGGCACAGAAACCTCTCCCATATTTATGTGGGGTGGATTATGGGGTACAGAAAACCCTCCCATACTTATATCGGGTGGATTATGGGGTACAGAAACCTCTCCCATATTTATGTCGGGTGGAATATGGGGTACAGAGACCTCTCCCATATATATGTCCAGTGGATTATGGGGTACAGAAACCTCTCCCATATTTATGCGGCGTGGATTATGGGGTACAGAAACCTCTCCCATATTTATGTCGGGTGGATTATAGGGTACAGAAACCTTTCCCATATTTATGTGGGGTGGATTATGGGGTACAGAAACCTCTCCCATATTTATGTGGGGTGGATTATGGGATACAGAAACCTCTCCCATATTTATGTGGGGTGGATTATGGGGTACAGAAACCTCTCCCATAATTATGGAGGGTGGATTATGGGGTAAAGAAACCATTCCCATATTTATGGGGTTGGATTATGGGGTACAGAAACCACTCCCATATTTGGGGTGGATTATGGGGTACAAAAACCTCTCCCATATTTATGGCGGGTGGATAAAGGGGTACAGAAATGTCACCCATATTTATGTGGGGTGGATTATAGGGCACAGAAACCTCTTCCATATTTATGGGGGGTGGATTAAGGGGTACAGAAACCTCTCCCATATTTGTGTCGGGTGGATTATGGGGTACAGAAACCTCTCCCATATTTATGGGGGGTGGTTTATGGGGTACAGAAACCTCTCCCATATTTATGTCAGGTGGATTATAGGGCACAGAAACCTCTCCCATATTTATGTGGGGTGGATTATGGGGTACCTAAACCTCTCCCATATTTATGTGGGGTGGATATTGGGGTACAGAAACCTCCCCCATATTTATGGGGGGTGGATTATGGCGTAGAGAAACCTCTCCCAAATTTATGGGGGGTGGGTTATGGGTACAGAAAAATCTCCCATATTTATGTCGGGTGGATTATAGGGTACAGAAAAATCTCCCATATTTATGTCGGGTGGATTATAGGGTACAGAAAACTCTCCCATATTTATGTGGGGTGATGTAAAAGAAATC
>NW_024724770.1:0-2076 GCF_018991925.1 Homarus americanus
CCGCTGGGGGGCGGAAGATACTTACACCGAATATGTAACCCCCCATATAGTGAAATAGCAATCCAGTGGCGGCGCGTCAATGATGGTACAGCCCACCGCATCGCACTTTAGAGTGGATGTTGGGTAAGGTTAAAACCGACTGTCTGCAGACAGCCAACCGTTCCGGATCATTTGGTGGATGCAAATATCATGATGATAAGGTTGTCAAAAAAACCGCAGTGGCGAGACGTGTAAGAGTAATACAATGTTCAATAGAGAGCGACCCGGCTAGTGGCTGATAGATCGCGCAGGCTCATCGCCATTAGCCCGCCCACTGCCATTCCTCTGGACCCAATGAGACTATTCTCTCGCTTCTTCTGCTCCAGCCATTGCAGGCAGGGAGAGGAAATCATGCAATTTTGGTTGTTGCTTGAATGTCGCTGAGCCAGAGAGGGCGCCGAAGTTCCACAAAGCGGAAGATATCACACCGACAGTGTGTGAAGGCACCCTCTCCCTTAATATAGTGAAATAGTGCATCCAGCATACAAGAGCGACGATAGGACAGTCACCGCACCGCACCGTGAGTGGAAGTTGTTTGATCGTTTGTTAGGCAGTTAAAACCCGACTGTTCGCGAACAATGAATAACCTGTTCCGGGATTTACAATAGACGCAACATCATGATGCTGCTGTCGCGAAACCGTGGTGGCGACGTGCCGAGAGTAATAATGTTCAATTGTGGCATGCATCCTTGGCTAGTGAAATTCATAGATCGCGCTCCACTGCCATATTCCTCTGACCCCATGAGACTATTTTCTCTCTCTCTCTCTCTTTCTTCTGCTGCTGCTCCAGCCATTGCAGGGCAGGGAAGGGAAAGACGGCAATTTTGGTTGTTGTTTTTGAATGCCGCGTTTTGCTTCGCAGAGGCGCCGAAGCGCTCCGCTGGGGGCGGAAGATATTTCACATCGAATATGTGTGTGAAGGCACCCTCTCCCCTTAATATAGTGAAATAGTGCAATCCAGCATACAAGAGCGGACGATAGGACAGTCACCGTACCGCACCTCGAGAGTGGAAGTTGTTTGATCGTTTGTTAGGCAAGGTTAAAACCTGACTGTTCGCGAACAGCCGAATAACCCGGTTCCGGACTTACAACAGACGCAACATCATGATGCTGCTGCTGTCGCGGAAACCGTGGTGGCGACGTGCGCGCCGAGAGAGTAATAATGTTCAATTGGGAGACAGACCTGGCTAGTGAAATTCATAGATCGCGCTCCACTGCCATTCCTCTGACCCCATGAGACTATTTTCTCTCTCTCTTCTTCTGCTGCTGCTCCAGCCATTGCAGGGCAGGGAAGGGAAAGCGACGGCAATTTTTGTTGTTGTTTTTGAATGCCGCGCTTTGCTTCGCAGAGGCGCCGAAGCGCTCCGCTGGGGGGCGGAAGATATTTCACACCGAATATGTGTGCGAAGGCACCCTCTCCCCTTAATATAGTGAAATAGTGCAATCGAACATATAAGAAATGTAATTTATAGGACAGCTGCACGCACCTCGAGAGGAAGGTTGTTTGATCAGCAAGTAAGGTTAAAACCCGACTGTTCGCGAATGCCGAATAACCCGGTTCCGACTTTACAATGACGCGCGCCATCATGATGCTGCTGTTGTCGCGGAAACCGTGGTGGCGACGTGTGCGCCGGCGATATGTTCAATTAAGACAGACCTGGCTAGTGAAATTCATAGATCGCCCACCGCCATTCCTCTGACCCTGCTGAATGGTTTTTTCTTCTTCGCCAAAGGCCTGCTATTGCAGTGGCAGGGAAGGAAAGCGACGTAATTTGTTGTTTTTAATGTCAGCGCTTAGCCAGAGAGGCGCCGGTTAGCCCGTATTGGGGGGAAGTTGAAGATATTTCACGACCAAATATAAAGCGAAGCACCCTCCCGGTTATAGTGAAGGCGTAATCGAATATATATATGATTGCTTTTATCACAATTGCCTCTACCTGGGTGCAGACTTTGATCATTTTAAAGTATGCTCGACCCTGATTGATTTTGACGGTCTCCTATCTGGGTGCAAAGCTCGTAGTATGCTATTAAATCGAC
>NW_024724771.1:0-18032 GCF_018991925.1 Homarus americanus
GCCAGGCACCTCTTTAGTGACATGTCCCGGGGTGTGAGGGCCGGGCACCCTTTCAGTGCCATGAAACGGGGTGTGAGGGCCGGGCACCCTTTCAATGACATGACCCGGAGTGAGTGGGCCGGGCACCCTTTCAGTGCCATGAACCGGGGTGTGAGGGCCAGTCACTCCTTCAGTGCCATGACCTGGCGTGTGAGGGCCGGGCAACCCTTCAGCCCCATGACGCGGGGTGTGATGGCCGGGCACCCGTTTAGGTCTATGACAAGGGGTGAGAGGGCCGGGCACACCTTCAGTGCCATGTCCAGGGGTGTGACGGCCGGGCACCGCTTCAGTGCCATGACCTGGGGTGTGAAGGCCGGAAACCCCTTCAGTGACATGACCCGGGGCGTAAGGGCAGGGCACCCCTTCAGTGCCATGAAACGGGGTGTGAGGGCCGGGCTCGATTTTAGTTCCATGAATCGGGGTGTGAGGGCCGGGCATCCCTCCAGCACCATGACCAGGGGTATGAGGGCCGGGCACCCCTTCAGTGCTATGACCCGATGTGTGAGGGCCGGGCACCCTTTCACTGACATGACCCGGGGTGTGAGGGCCGGGCACCCCTTCAGAGACATGACCCAGAGTGTGTGGGCCGGGCACCCTTTCAGTGCCATGACCCGGGGTGTGAGGGTCGGTGACTCCTTCAGTGCCATGACCCGGGGTGTGAGGGCTGGGCACCCCTTCAGCACCATGACCCGGGGTGTGTTTGCCGGGTACCCTTTCAGTGCCATGACCCGGGGTATGAGGGCCGGGCACCCGTTTAGGTCTATAACCAGGGGTGTGAGGGCCGGGCACACCTTCAGTGCCATGTCCAGGGGTGTGACGGCCGGGCACCGCTTCAGTGCCATGACCTGGGGTGTGAGGGCCGGGAACCGATTCAACTCAATGACCTGGGGTGTGAGGGCCGGGCACCCTTTTAGGTCCATGACCCGGGGTGTGAGGGCCGTGCACCCCTTCAGTGACATGACCCGGGGTGTGATGTCCGGGCACCCCTTCAGCTCCATGACCCGGTATGTGAGGGCTGGGCATCCCTCCAGCACCATAGCCCGGGGTGTGAGGGCCGGGCACCCCTCCAGCACCATGGCCCGGGGTGTGAGGGCAGGGCACCCCTTCAGTGTCATGAACCGGGGTGTCCTGGCCGGACACCCCTCCAGAACCATGGCCCATGGTGTGAGGGCCGGGCACCCCTTCAGTGTCATGAACCGGGGTGTCCTGGCCGGACACCCCTCCAGAACCATGGCCCGTGGTGTGAGGGCCGGGCACCCTTTTAGTACCATGAATCGGGGTGTAGGGCCAGGCACCACTTTAGGTACATGACCAGGGGTGTGAGGGCCGGGCACCTCAACAGTGCCATGACCCGGGCTGTGAGGGCCGGGCACCCCTTCAGTGACATGACCAAGAGTGTGAGGGCCGGGCACCCCTTCAGTGACATGACCCGGGGTGTGAGGCCAGGCGCATTCACATGATCAGTGCCATGACCCGGAGTGTGAGGGCCAGGCACCTTCCAGTGCATGGCCAGGTGTGGGTTTGCCAGGTGCCCTTTCAGTGCCATGACCCGGGGTGTGAGGCCGGGCACCAGTTGGGTCTATAACCCAGGGGTGTGAGGGCGGGCACCAGTTTGGGTCTACAACCAGGGGTGTGAGGCCAGGCACACCTTCAGTGCCATGAAATGGGGTGTGAAGGCCGGGCAACCCTACAGTGCTGTGAACCGGGGTGTGAGGCAGGCACCCTTCCTATGACCCGGGGTGTGAGGCCAGGCACCTTCAATGCCATGAATCGGGTTGTGAGGGCCGGGCACCCCTTCAGCACCATGTCCTGGGGTAGGAGGGCCGAGCACCCCTTCAGTGCTATGACCCGGGGTGTGAGGGCCGGGCACCCGTTTAGTGACATGACCCGGGGTGTGAGGGCCGGGCACCCCTTCAATGACATGACCCGGGGTGTGTGGGCCGGGTACCCTTTCAGTGCTATGACCCGGAGTGTGAGGTCCGGTCACTCCTTCAGTGTCATGACCCGGGGTGTGAGGGCCGCGCACCCCTTCAGCCCCATGACCCGGGGTGTGAGGGCCGGGCACTCATTTAGGTCTATGACCAGGGGTGTGAGGGCCGGGCACTCGTTTAGCTCTAAGTCCACGGGTGTGAGGGCCGGGCACACCTTCAGTGCCATGGCCAGGGGTGTGACGGCCGGGCACCTCATCAGTGCCATGACCCGGGATGTGAGGGCCGGGTACCCCTTCAGTGACATGACCCGGAGTGTGAGGGCCGGGCACCCCTTCAGTGTCATGAACCGGGGTGTCCTGGCCGGACACCCCTCCAGAACCATGGCCCGTGGTGTGAGGGCCGGGCACCCTTTTAGTACCATGAATCGGGGTGTAGGGCCGGGCACCACTTTAGGTACATGACCAGGGGTGTGAGGGCCGGGAACCTCAACAGTGCCATGACCCGGGCTGTGAGAGCCGGGCACCCCTTCAGTGACATGACCAGGAGTGTGAGGGCCGGGCACCCCTTCAGTGACATGACCCGGGGTGTGAGGGCCGGGCACCCCTTCACATGACCCGGGGTGTAGGGCCGGGCACCACTTTAGGTACATGTCCAGGGGTGTGAGGGCCGGGCACCTCATCAGTGCCATGACCCGGGGTGTGAGGGCCGGGCACACCTTCAGTGCATGGCCAGGTGTGTGTTTGCCGGGTGCCCTTTCAGTGCCATGACCCGGGGTGTGAGGGCCGGGCACCAGTTTAGGTCTATAACCAGGGGTGTGAGGGCCGGGCACATCTTCAGTGCCATGAAATGGGGTGTGAAGGCCGGGCAACCCTACAGTGCTGTGAACCGGGGTGTGAGGGCCGGGCACCCCTTCACATGACCCGGGGTGTGAGGGCCGGGCACCCCTTCAATGCCATGAATCGGGTTGTGAGGGCCGGGCACCCCTTCAGCACCATGTCCTGGGGTAGGAGGGCCGAGCACCCCTTCAGTGCTATGACCCGGGGTTTGAGGGCCGGGCACCCGTTCAGTGACATGACCCGGGGTGTGAGGGCCGGGCACCCCTTCAATGACATGACCCGGGGTGTGTGGGCCGGGTACCCTTTCAGTGCTATGACCCGGAGTGTGCGGGCCGGTCACTCCTTCAGTGCCATGACCCGGGGTGTGAGGGCCGGGCACCCCTTCAGCCCCATGACCCGGGGTGTGAGGGCCGGGCACTCGTTTAGGTCTATGACCAGGGGTATGAGGGCCGGGCACTCGTTTAGCTCTAAGTCCACGGGAGTGAGGGCCGGGCACACCTTCAGTGCCATGGCCAGGGGTGTGACGGCCGGGCACCTCATCAGTGCCATGACCAGGGATGTGAGGGCCGGGTACCCCTTCAGTAACATGACCCGGAGTGTGAGGGCCTGGCACCTCTATAGTGACATGACCCGGGGTGTGAGGGCCGGGCACCCTTTCAGCACCATCACCCTGGGTGTGAGGGCCGGGCACCCCTTCAGCACCATGACCCGGGGTGTGAGGGCCGGGCTCGATTTCAGTGCCATGAATCGGGGTGTGAGGGCCGGGCACCCCTCTAGCACCATGACACGGGGTATAAGAGCCGGGCACCCCTTCAATGACATGACCCGGTGTGTGTTTGCCGGGTACCCTTTCAGTGCCATGACCCGGGGTGTGAAGGCCGGGCACCCGTTTAGGTCTATAACCAGGGGTGTGAGGGCCGGGTACACCTTCAGTGCCATGGCCAGGGGTGTGACGGCCGGGCACCCCTTCAGTGACATGACCTGGGGTGTGAGTGCCGGGCACTATTTCAGTGCCATGAAATGGGGTGTGAAGGCCGGACAACCCTACAGTGCTGTGAACCGGGGTGTGAGGCCAGGCACCCCGCCCCACATGACCCGGGGTGTGAGGGCCGGGCACCCCTTCACATGACCCGGGGTGTGAGGGCCGGGCACCCTTTCACATGACCCGGGGTGTGAGGGCCGGGCACCCCTCCAGTGCCATGAATCGGGGTGTGAGGTCCGGGCACCCCTCCAGCATCATGACACGTGGTATGAGGGCCGGGCACCCCTTCAGTGCCATGAGCCGTGGTGTGACGGCCGGGCACCCCTACAGAGCTATGAACCCGGGTGTGAGGGCCGCGCACCCCTTCACATGACACTGGTGTGAGGGCCGGGCACCTTTTCAGCGCCATGACCCGGGGTGAGAGGCCCGGGCACCCTTTCAGTGCCATGAATCGGGGTGTGATGACCGGGCACCCCTTCAGCTCCATGACCCTTGGTGTGAGGACCGGGAACCGATTCAACCCCAAGACCTGGGTAGTGAGGGCCGGGCACCCCTTTAGGTCCATGACCCGGGGTGTGAGGGCCGTGCACCCCTTCAGTGACATGACCCTGGGTGTGAGGGCCGGGGACCCTTTCAGTGACATGACCCGTGGTGTGAGGACCGGGAACCCCTTCAATGACATGAACCTGGAGTGTGTGGGCCGGGCAACACTTCAGCACCATGACCCGGGATGTGAGAGCCGTGCTCGATTTCAGTGCCAAGAATCGGGGTGTGAGGTCCGGGTACCCCTCCAGCACCATGACCCAGGGTTTGAGGGCCGGGCACCCCTTCAGTGCCATGAACCGGGGTGTTAAGGCCAGGCACCCCTTCAGATGACACGGGGTGTGAGGGCCGGGCACCCTTTGAGTGCCATGAATCGGGGTGTGAGGGCCGGGCACCCTTTCAGTGCCATGTCCCGGGGTGTGAGGGCCGGGCACCTTTTCAGCGCCATGACCCGGGGTGAGAGGCCCGGGCACCCTTTCAGTGCCATGAATTGGGGTGTGATGGCCGGGCACCCCTTCAGCTCCATGACCCGTGGTGTGAGGACCGGGAACCGCTTCAACCCCAAGACCTGGGTAGTGAGGGCCGGGCACCCCTTTAGGTCCATGACCCGGGGTGTGAGGGCCGTGCACCCCTTCAGTGACATGACCCGGGGTGTGAGGACCGGGGACTGCTGTGACGCAGCACGTGGTGTGGACCAGGAACCCCTTCAATGGCCATAGACCCCTCAGGTGGTATTGGGCCCGGGCAACACTTCCTTTCCATGACCCGGGATGTGAGAGCCGTGCTCGATTTCAGCGCCAAGAATCGGGGTGTGAGGTCCGGGTACCCCTCCAGCACCATGACCCAGGGTTTGAGGGCCGGGCACCCCTTCAGTGACATGAACCGGGGTGTTAAGGCCGGGCACCCCTTCAGATGACACGGGGTGTGAGGGCCGGGCACCCTTTGAGTGCCATGAATCGGGGTGTGATGGCCGGGCTCAACTTCAGCTCCATGACCCGTTGTGTGAGCGCCGGGAACCGCTTCAACCTCATAACCTGGGGTGTGAGGGCTGGGTACCTATTTAGGTCCATGACCCGGTGTGTGAGGGCCGTGCACCCCTTCAGTGATATGACCCGGGGTGTGAGGGCCAGGCACCCCTTTTGTGACATGACTTGGGGTGTGAGGGCCGGGCACCCCTCCAGCACCATGACCCGGAGTGTGAGGGCCGGGAACCCCTTCAGTGCCATGAATCGGGATTTGAAGGCCGGGCACCTTTTCAGTGCCATGAAACGGGGTGTGAAGTCCGGGCACCCCTCCAGCACCATGACCCGGGGTATGAGGGCCGGGCACCCCTTCAGTGCTATGACCCGGGGTGTGAAGGCCGGGCACCCCTTCAGCTCCATGACCCGGTATGTGAAGGCTGGGGACCCCTCCAACAGGATGGACCGAGGTGTGAGGGCCGGGCACCCCTCCAGAACCATGGCCCGGGGTGTAAGGGACGGGCAGCCCTTCACTGTCATGTCCAGGGGTGTGTGGGCTGGGCACTCTTTCAGTGCCATGACCTGGAGTGTGAGGGCCGGTCACCTCTTCAGCCCCATGACCCGGGGTGTGAGGGCCGGTCACTCGATTAGGTCTATTACCTGGGGTGTGAGGGCCGGGCATTCCTTCAGGGTCATGGCCAGGGGTGTGAAAGTCGGGCACCGCTTCAGTGCCATGACCCGGGGTGTGAGGGCCGGGCACCCCTTCAGTGACATGACCGGGGGCGTCAGAGCTGGGCACCCTTTCAGTGCCATGAGCCGGGGTGTGAGGGCCGGGCACCCCTTTAGTGCTATGAAACGGGGTTGTGAGGGCCGGGCACCCGTTCACATGACACGGGTGTGAGAGTCGGGCACCTTTTCAGTGCCGTGAACCGGGGTATGAGGGCCGGGCACGCTTTCAGTGCCATGAATCGGGGTGTGATATCCGGGCACCCCTTCAGCTCCATGACCTGTGGCGTGAGGATAGGGAACCGCTTCAACTCCATGACCCGGGGTGTGAGGGCCGGGCACCCCTTTAGGTCCATGACCCGGTGTGTGATGGCCATGCACCCCTTCAGTGACATGACCCGGGGTGTGACGGCCGGGCACCCCTTTAGTGACATGACCCGGGGTGAGGGCCGGGCACCCCTCCAGCACCATGACCCCGAGTGTGAGGGCCGGGCACCCCTTCAGTGTCATGAACCGGGGTGTGACGGCCGGGCAATCTTCAGTGCCATGAACCAGGGTGTGAGGGCCAGGAACCCTTTCAGTGCCATGAAACGGGGTGTGAAGGCCGGTCACCCCTACACTGCTGTGAACTGGGGTGTGAGGGCCCGGCACCCCTTCAAATGACCAGGGATGTGAGGGCCTGGCACCCCTTCAGTGCCATGAATGGGGGTGTGACGGCCGGACACCCCTTCAGCACCATGAAACCGGAGTGTGAAGGCCGGGCTCGATTTCAGTGCCATGAATCGGGGTGTGGGGGCCGGGCACCCCTCCAGCACCATGACCCGGGGTATGAGGGCCGGGCACCCCTTCAGTGCTATGACCCGGGGTGTGAAGGCCGGGCACCCCTTCAGCTCCATGACCCGGTATGTGAAGGCTGGGCACCCCTCCAACACGATGGACCGAGGTGTGAGGGCCAGGCACCCCTCCAGAACCATGGTGGTCTGGGGTGAGGGCCGGGCACCTCTCCAGCACCATGGCCCGGGGTGGGAGGTCCAGACAGCTCTGCAACACCATGGCCCGGGTGTGAGGGCCGGGCACCCCTTCAGTGTCTTGACCCGGGGTGTCAGGGCCGGACACCCCTCCAGCACCATGGCCCGGGGTTTGACGGCCGGGCACCGCTTCAGTGCCATGTCCCGGGGTGTGAGGGCAGGGCACCTTTTCAGTGCCATGACCCTGGGTGTGAGAGCCGGGCTCGATTTCAGTGCCATGAATCAGGGTGTCAGGGCCGGACACCCCTCCAGCACCATGACCCGGGGTATGAGGGCCGGGCACCCCTTCAGTGCTATGACCCGGGGTGTGAGGGCCGGGAACCCTTTCAGTGACATGACCCGGGGTGTGAGGGCCTGGCACCCCTTCAATGACATGACCCGGGGCGTCAGGGCCGGGCACCCCTTCAGTGCCATGAGCCGGGCTGTGACGGCCGGGCACCCCTTCAGTGCCATGAAACGGGGTGTGAGGGCCGGGCACCCCTACAGAGCTATGAACCGGGGTGTGAGGGCCGGGCACCCCTTCAGTGCCATGAAATGGGATGTGAGGGCCGGGCACCCCTACAGAGCTATGAACCGGGGTATGAGGGCCGGGCACCCCTTCACATGACACGGGGTGTGAGGGCCGGGCACCTTTTCAGTGCCATGACCCAGGGTGTGAGGGCCGGGCACCCATTCAGTGCCATGAATCGGGGTGTGATGTCCGGGTACCTTTTCAATGCCATGAATCGGGGTGTGAGGGCCGGGCACCCCTACAGCACCATGGACCGGGGTGTGAGGGCAGGGCATACCTTCAGTGCCATGGCCAGGGGTGTGACGGTCGGGCACCGCTTCAGTGCCATGACCCGGGGTGTGAGGGCGGGGAACCCCTTCAGTGACATGACCTGGGGCGTCAGGGCCGGGCACCCTCTCAGTGCCATGAGCCGGGGTGTGAGGGCCGGGCACCCCTTTAGTGCCATGAAATGGGGTGTGAGGGCCGGGCACCCCTTCAGTGCTATGACCCGGGGTGTGAGGGCCGAGCACCCTTTCAGTGCCATGACCCGGGGTGTGAGGGCCGGTCACTCCTTCAGTGCCATGACCCGGAGTGTGGGGGCCGGGCACCCCTTCAGCCCCATGACCCGAGGTGTGAGGCCCGGCCACCCATTTAGGTCTATAACCAGGTGTGTGAGGGCCGGGCACACCTTCAGTGCCATGGCCAGGGGTGTGACGGCCGGGTCACCGCTTCAGTGCAATGACCCGGGGTGTGAGGGCCGACCACCCCTTCAGTGATATGACCCGGAGCGTCAGTTACGGGCACCCCTTCAGTGTCATGAGATGGGGTGTGAGGGCCGGGCACCCCTTCAGTGCCATGAAACGGGGTGTGAGCGCCGGGAACCCCTACAGAGCTATGAACCGGGGTGAGAGGGCCGGGCACCCCTTCACATGACACGGGGTGTGAGGGCCGGGCACCCCTCCAGCACCATGGCCCGGGGTGTGAGGGCCGGGCGCCTCTCCAGCACCATGGCTCGGGGAGTGATGGCCAGGCACCCCTTCAGTGACTTAACCAGGGGTGTCAGGGCCGGGCACCCCTTTAGTGCCATGAGCCGGGGTGTGAGAGACGGGCACCCCTTTAGTGCCATGAAACGGGGTGTGAGGGCCGGGCAACCCAACAGAGCTATGAATCGGGGTGTGAGGGCCGAGCACCACTTCACATGACACGGGGTGTGAGGGCCGGGCACCCTTCCATATGACACGGGGTGTGAGGGCCGGGCACCTTTTCAGTGCCATGACCCAGAGTGTTAGGGCCTGGCTCGATTTCAGTGCCAAGAATCGGGGTATGAGGGTCGGGCACCCCTCCAGTGACATGACCTGGGGTGTGAGGGCCGGGCACCCTTCCAGCACCATGACCCGGGGTGTGAGGGCCGGGAACCGCTTCAACCCCATGACCCGTGGTGCGAGGGCCGGGCACCCCTTTAGGTCCATGACCCGGGGTGTGAGGGCCGTGCACCCCTTCAGTGCTATGACCCGGGGTGTGAGGGCCGGGCATCCCTTCAGTGTCATGAACCGGGGTATGAGGGCCGGGCACCCTTTCAGTGCCATGAAACGGGGTGAGGGCCGGGCACTTTGCCAGCTACAACCGGGGTAGGAGGGCTGCACCCCTCCAGCACCATGACCTGGTATGAGGCCGGCACTTTCAGTGCGTTAAGTGACCTGGGGTGAGGCTGGCACCTCAGCAGACATGATCCAGCTTTGTGAGGGCTGGCACCCTTTCAGTGCCATGAAACGGGGTGTGAGGGCCGGGCACCACTACAGTGCTGCGAACCGGGGTGTGAGGGCCGGGCACCCCTCCAGCACCATGACCCGGGGTATGAGGGCCGGGCACCCCTTCAGTGCTATGACCCGGAGTGTGAGGACCGTGCACCCTTTCAGTGACATGACCCGGGGTGTGAAGGGCGGGCACCCCTTCAATGACATGACCCTGGGTGTGTGGGCCGGACACCCTTTCAGTGCCATGACCCGGGGTGTGCGGGCCGATCACTCCTTCGGTGCCATGACCCGGTGTGTGAGGGCCGGGCACCCCTTCAGCCCCATGACCCGAGGTGTGAGGGCAGGGCCACCCGTTTAGGTCTATAACCAGCTGTGTGAGGGCCAGGCACACCTTCAGTGCCATGGCCAGGGGTGTGACGGCCGGGCACCGCTTCAGTACCATGACGCAGGGTGTGAGGGCCGGGCACCCCTTTAGTGCCATGAGCCGGGGTGTGAGAGCCGGGCACCCCTTTAGTACCATGAAACGGGGTGTGAGAGCCAGGCACCCCTACAGAGCTATGAACCAGGGTGTGAGGTCCGGGCACCGTTTCAGTGTCTTGACCCTGGGTGTCAGGGCCGGACACCCCTCCAGCACCATGGCCCGGGGTTTGACGGCCGGGCACCGCTTCAGTGCCATGTCCCGGGGTGTGAGGGCCGGGCACCTTTCCAGTGCCATGACCCGGGGTGTGAGGGCCGGGCTCGATTTCAGTGCCATGACCCGGGGTATGAGGGCCGGGCACCCCTTCAGTGCTATGACCCGGGGTGTGAGGGCCGGGCACCCTTTCAGTGACATGATCCAGCTTGTGAGGGCCGGGCACCCCTTCAATGACATGACCCGGGGTGTGTGGGCTGGGCACCCTTTCAGTGCCATGAACCGGGGTGTGAGGGCTGGGCACCCCTTCAGCCCCATGACCCGGGATGTGAGGGCCGGGCACTCGATTAGGTCTATGACCAAGGGTGTGAGGGCCGAGCATACCTTCAAAAGTAGTGACTGGGGTGAGGGCCGGGCACTTTCAGTGACATGATCTAGCTTAGAGGGCTGGCACCCCTTCAATGACATGACCTGTGTGTGGGCTGGGCAATCTCTTTCAGTGCTATGAACTGTGGTGGCTGGGCACCCCTTCAGCCCCATGACCTGGGATGGGAGGGCTGGCACCTGATTAGGGTCTATGACCATGGTGTGAGGGCCGGGCACCCCTTTAGTGCAATGAAACGGGGTGTGAGGGCAGGGCACCCCTACAGATCTATGAACCGCGGTGTGAGGGCCGGGCACCCCTTTAGTGCCATGAGCCGGGGTGTGAAAGACGGGCACTCCTTTAGTGCCATGAAACGGGGTGTGAGGGCCGGGCAACCCAACAGAGCTATGAATCGGGGTGTGATGGCCGAGCACCACTTCACATGACACGGGGTGTGAGGGCTGGGCACCCTTCCATATGACACGGGGTGTGAGGACCGGGCACCTTTTCAGTGCCATGACCCGAGGTTTGAGGGCCGGGCACCCCTTCAGTGCCATGAATCAGGGTGTGAGCGCCGGGCACCCTTCAGCAATATTACCCAGGGTGTGAGGGCCGGGCTCGATTTCAGTGCCATGAATCTGATTGTGAGGGCTTGGCACCCCTCCAGCACCATAACCCGGGGTATGAGGGCCGGGCACCCCTTCAGTGCTATGACCCGGGGTGTGAGGGCCGGGCACCCTTTCAGTGACATGATCCAGGGTGTGAGGGCCGGGCACCCCTTCAATGACACGACCCGGGGTGTGTGGGTTTGGGCACCCTTTCAGTGCCATGAACCGGGGTGTAAGGGCCGGTCACTCCTTCAGTGCCATGACCCGGGGTGTGAGGGCTGGGCACCCCTTCAGCCCCATGACCCGGGATGTGAGGGCCGGGCACTCGTTTAGGTCTATGACCAGGGGTGTGAGGGCCGGGCATGCCTTCAGTGCCATGGCCAGGGGTGTGACGGCCGGGCACCTATTCAGTGCCATGACCCGGGGTGTGAGGGCCGGGCACCCCTTTAGTGCAATGAAACGGGATGAGAGGGCAGGGCACCCCTACAGAACTATGAACCGCGGTGTGAGGGCCGGGCACCACTTCACATGACACGGGTGTGAGGGTCGGGCACCTTTTCAGTGCCATGAACCGGGGTGTTAGGGCCGGGCACCCTTTCAGTGCCATGAATCGGGGTGTGATGACCGGGCACCCCTTCATCTCCATGACCCGTGGTGTGAGGAACGGGAACCGCTTCAACCCCATGACCCTGGGTGTGAGGGCCGGGCACCCCTTTAGGTCCCTTCCAGGGGTGTGATGGCCGTGCACCCCTTCAGTGACATGACCCGGGGTGCGAGGGCCGGGCACCCCTTTAGTGTCATAACTTTGGGTGTGGGGGCCGGGCACCCTTCCAGCACCATGACCCGGAGTGTGAGGGCCGAGCACCCCTTCAGTGTCATGAACCGGGGTGTGACGGACGGGCACCCCTTCAGTGCTATGAACCAGGGTGTGAGGGCCGGGCACCCTTTCAGTGCCAGGAATCGGGGTGTGTGGGCCGGGCACCCTTTCAGTGCCATGAAACGGGGTGTGAAGGCCGGGCACCGCTACAGTGCTGTGAACTGGGGTGAGAGGCCTCGGGCACCCCTCCAGCACCATGACCCGGGGTATGAGGGCCGGGCACCCCTTCAGTGCTATGACCCGGGGTGTGAGGGCCGAGCACCCTTTCAGTGCCATGACCCGGGGTGTGAGGGCCGGTCACTCTTTCAGTGCCATGACCCGGAGGAGGGCTGGCACCTCAGCCCCATGACCTGAGGAGGTGTGAGGGCTGGCCACCCATTTAGGTCTATAACCAGGTGTGTGGGAGGGCCGGGCACACCTTCAGTGCCATGGCCAGGGTGTGACGGCTGGGTCACTGCTTCAGTGTAGTAATGACTCCGTGCGAGGCCGGCTACTCCCCTTCAGTGACATGACTCCGGAGGCCAGTTAGCGGGCACCCCTTCAGTGTCATGAGATGGGTGAGGCCGGGCACCCCTTCAGTGCCATGAAACGGGGTGAGCGCCGGGAACCCCACAGAGGCTATAAACTGTGAGAGGGTTGCACCTCTTCACATGACACGGGGTGGAGGCCGGGCACCCCTCCAGCACCATGGCCCGGGGTATGAGGGCCGGGCGCCTCTCCAGCACCATGGCCCGGGGAGTGATGGCCGGGCACCCCTTCAGTGACTTAACCCCGGGTGTCAGGGCCGGGCACCCCTTTAGTACCATGAGCCGGGGTGTGAGAGACGGGCACCCCTTTAGTGCCATGAAACGGGGTGTGAGGGCCGGGCAACCCAACAGAGCTATGAATCGGGGTGTGAGGGCCGAGCACCACTTCACATGACACGGGGTGTGAGGGCCGGGCACCCTTCCATATGACACGGGGTGTGAGGGCCGGGCACCTTTTCAGTGCCATGACCCAGAGTGTTAGGGCCTGGCTCGATTTCAGTGCCAAGAATCGGGGTATGAGGGTCGGGCACCCCTCCAGTGACATGACCTGGGGTGTGAGGGCCGGGCACCCTTCCAGCACCATGACCCGGGGTGTGAGGGCCGGGAACCGCTTCAACCCCATGACCCGTGGTGCGAGGGCCGGGCACCCCTTTAGGTCCATGACCCGGGGTGTGAGGGCCGTGCACCCCTTCAGTGCTATGAGACCTGCAGGGCTGGGCATCCTTCAGTGTCATGAACTGGGGTGTGAGGGCGGGCACCTTCAGTGCCATGAACGTGGGGTGTGAGGCCGCTGGGCACCCCAACAGTGCTGGGTGAACTGGGGTGGGAGGCTCGGCACCCCTTCAGCACTATGACCCGGGGTGTGAGGGCTGGCCTGATTTATGCTATGAATCGTGGTGGCCGGGTACTCTCCAGCACCATGACCTGGGGTATGAGGATCTGGCACCCCTTCAGTGTTATGACCCGGGGTGTGAGGACCGTGCACCCTTTCAGTGACATGACCTGGGGTGTGAAGGGCGGGCACCCCTTCAATGACATGACCCCGGGTGTGTGGGCCGGACACCCTTTCAGTGCCATGACCCTGGGTGTGCGGGCCGATCACTCCTTCGGTGCCATGACCCGGTGTGTGAGGGCCGGGCACCCCTTCAGCCCCATGACCCGAGGTGTGAGGGCAGGGCCACCCGTTTAGGTCTATATCCAGCTGTGTGAGGGCCAGGCACACCTTCAGTGCCATGGCCAGGGGTGTGACGGCCGGGCACCGCTTCAGTACCATGACGCAGGGTGTGAGGGCCGGGCACCCCTTTAGTGCCATGAGCCGGTGTGTGAGAGCCGGGCATCCCTTTAGTGCCATGAAACGGGGTGTGAGGGCCAGGCACCCCTATAGAGCTATGAACCGGGGTGTGAGGTCCGTGCACCCCTTCACATGACACGGGGTGTGAGGGCCGAGCACCTTTCCAGTGCCATGACCCGGGGTGTGAGGGCCGGGCTCGATTTCAGTGCCATGAATTGGGGTGTGAGGCCCGGGCACCCCTTCAGTGCTATGACCCGGGGTGTGAGGGCCGGGCACCCTTTCAGTGACATGATCTAGGGTGTAAGGGCCGGGTACCCCTTCAATGACATGACCCGGGGTGTGTGGGCTCGGAACCCTTTCAGTGCCATGAACCGGGGTGTGAGGGCCGGGCAATCGTTTAGGTCTATGACCAGGGGTGTGAGGGCCGGGCATACCTTCAGTGCCATGGCCAGGGGTGTGACGGTCGCGCACCGATTCAGTGCCATGACCCGGGGTGTGATGGCCGGGCACCCCTTTAGTGCAATGAAACGGGGTGTGAGGGCAGGGCACCCCTACAGAGCTATGAACCGCGGTGTGAGGGCCGGGCACCCCTTAGTGCCATGAGCTGGTGGGGAAAGACGGGCACCCCTTAGTGCCATGAACGGGGTGTGAGGGCTGCAACCCAACAGAGCTATGAATCGGGGCAGTGTGTGGCCGGGCACCACTTCATGACACGAGGGTGAGGCCGGGCACCTTCCATATGAGACACGGGGTGTGAGGACCGGGCACCTTTTCAGTGCCATGACCCGAGGTTTGTGGGCCGGGCACCCCTTCAGTGCCATGAATCAGGGTGTGAGCGCCGGGCACCCTTCAGCAATATTACCCGGGGTGTGAGGGCCGGGCTCGATTTCAGTGCCATGAATCTGGGTGTGAGGGCTTGGCACCCCTCCAGCACCATAACCCGGGGTATGAGGGCCGGGCACCCCTTCAGTGCTATGACCCGGGGTGTGAGGGCCGGGCACCCTTTCAGTGACATGATCCAGGGTGTGAGGGCCGGGCACCCCTTCAATGACACGACCCGCGGTGTGTGGGTTTGGGCACCCTTTCAGTGCCATGAACCGGGGTGTGAGGGCCGGTCACTCCTTCAGTGCCATGACCCGGGTTGTGAGGGCTGGGCACCCCTTCAGCCCCATGACCCGGGATGTGAGGGCCGGGCACTCGTTTAGGTCTATGACCAGGGGTGTGAGGGCCGGGTATACCTTCAGTGCCATGGCCAGGGGTGTGACGGCCGGGCACCGATTCAGTGCCATGACCCGGGGTGTGAGGGCCGGGCACCCCTTTAGTGAAATGAAACGGGGTGTGAGGGCAGGGCACCCCTACAGAACTATGAACCGCGGTGTGAGGGCCGGGCACCCCTCTAGTGACATGAATCGGGGTGTGATGACCGGGCACCCCTTCAGCTCCATGACCCGTGGTGTGAGGGCCGGGGACCCCTTTAGGTCCCTTCCCGGGGTGTGATGGCCGTGCACCCCTTCAGTGACATGACCCGGAGTGTGAGGGCCGGGCACCCCTTCAGTGTCATGAACCGGGGTGTGACGGACGGGCACCCCTTCAGTGCCATGAACCGGGGTGTGAGGGCAGGGCACCCTTTCAGTGCCATGAATCGAGGTGTGAGGGCCGGGCACCTCTTCACACCATGACCCGGGGTGTGATGGCCAACCACCCCTCAGTGCCATGAATCGAGGTGTGAGGGCCGGGCACCCCTTTAGCACCATGACCCGGAGTGTGAGGGCCGGGCTCGATTTCAGTGCCAGGAATCGGGTTGTGAGGGCCGGGCACCCTTTCAGTGCCATGAAACGGGGTGTGAAGGCCGGGCACCGCTATAGTGCTGTGAACTGGGGTGAGAGGCCCGGGCACACCCTCCAGCACCATGACCCGGGGTATGAGGGCCGGGCACCCCTTCAGTGCTATGACCCGGGGTGTGAGGGCCGAGCACCCTTTCAGTGCCATGACCCGGGGTGTGAGGGCCAGCCACTCCTTCAGTGCCATGACCTGAGGTGTGACGGCCGGGCACCCCTTCAGCCCCATGTCCCGAGGTGTGAGGGCCGGCCACCCGCTTAGGTCTATAACCAGGTGTGTGAGGGCCGAGCACACCTTCAGGGCCATGGCCAGGGGTGTGACGGCTGGGCACCGCTTCAGTGACATGACCCGGGGTGTGAGGGCCGGCCACCCCTTCAGTGACATGACCCGGGGCGTCAGTTACTGGCACCCCTTCAGTGCCATGAGCCGGTGTGTGAGGGCCGGGCACCCCTTGAGTGCCATGAAACGGGGTGTGAGGACCGGGCACCCCTATAGAGCTATGAACCGGGGTGTGAGGGCCGGGCACTGTATGTATATTCTGTATTATGTATGCTGTATTATATATTATGTATGTATATGATGTATGTGCTCCATTTATATATATTATTTATTCAGCCTAGGTAGCAGCGCGTGGCAATATTATTATCATTTCCCACATGCTTAATTAATGTGCCTGGCGACGTATGGAAGCTGTTAATGTCTCACTTGCCATACGTCGTCTATAGAGCAGTTGACAAGCAGACAGGTTGAGGAGCGGTACTCCCCTTGTGTACATATCTCTTATCCAGTAAATAGAACCTACAAAATCTATACAGGTGTTTGTGTTCGCTCCTGTATATTGAACTTATTACCCAGAACATGAACATGGCCCATTGTGTACTTTTACTGGATAATTACGAGTGACAGTGCAAAGTTTGTGGAAAGCCGGCTTATGGACCCCTTGCCCTGCGTCAACCGCCGCCCGCCAACCCTCCTCGAAGAATTTAGCAACTTTGAGCAGTGTCAGTGACAGTGATTTTCTGTGAAGTGTTTAGTGCATTGTGTGTTTCGTGCCATTCATGTGTGACCTTCTAAAGGATTCCCAAGGTACACGGCATGTTCTGGGCATTTGTAGGGAGTAGACTTCAGTACACCTCCCCTCGCCAAGCCTGGAGAACTGCCGCTAGTAGTCGTCTCCACCCCCCCTCACAGCGTCGTCTCCACACCCCTTCACAGCTCGAGGAGACCGCTCTCACTGCCCGGGACACACACACACGTACACACACACTGACCGCGGTGATTTCCTTATATATATTTTATAAATATAATCTACTTCTCTGTGTATTTAATTAAATTTTTGTCTGAGATCTTGTTGATACGACGGGCTGACCGGTCAACACTGATTTAGACACAGTACACAGATGAAGTAGTTATGTCTCGTGCCTTACGTAGCCGTGGAACCAGCGTCCGGATGAGTCAGTCGGATGATAGCCCCGCAGAGATGGATGACCAGGCTGACCATGACGCTCCAGCTCCCACAACATCGCGCAGCCCTTCACCGCCATATTCAGCGTTGTCTCCAGAGATAATTGCTTTAATGAAGTTTATGAGAGATGAAAGGCGCGAGGATGAAGCTAACAGACGTGTGGCGGATGAACACAGAAGGCAAGCAGAGGCAGAGAGAGACCACCAACGGAGATTGGAAGACAGTGCACGGTTTGAAGCTTTGATATCTCGCCTCACTGTTAACCAAGCCCCTGGCTCTAACACTGCCTCGGTACTGAATGGTTCAGATACCTCATCAATGCTTCCTTCACGCCCCCCAGCCCCACCTAAAGCAGCTACTCAAACACCGCCCATCTTGAAGCCTGATGTGAATTTCCAGACTTTTCGTGAATGGCGGCGACGGTGGACTGATTATGCTACAATGGTGGATCTCCAGAGTTTGTCACAGCCTAAACAACTCATCCAGCTGCGTATGTGCCTGTCCTTGGAAATTCAGCGTGTCTTGGAACATCCGTTGCAGGTACCTCCGACCTCTTCGCTGTCTGTAGAGGAGGTATTGGACATTCTACAATGGCACATCAAAGGACAGCAGATTGAAGCTCTGCGCAGGAGGGAATTGTTTAGCTGCAGACAGATGGAGGGTGAGACTTTTGACGCCTTTTATGTACGTCTTAAGAGAGCCTCGGAAGAGGTAGATATATGTCTAGGCCACCACCAGCAGTGCGAGGAGATCCAGTTGAAGCAGGTGATCCTGATGGGTGTTAAGGACGAGGAACTTGTCCAACGCCTCACCTCCCTCGACTCTTCCTCTTCTCTCAAGGATGTGTTGACGATATGTCGCTCTTATGAGGCTGCCAGGTGTGCCACCTCTGCCATCCGAGCTCCCCCTACAGCTGTACGCGCTGTGTCCCGGTACAAGGACAAGAAGTCTGTTCCTACGCCTTCGCCCACCACGTCCACGCCCGGTTCATTTTGTAACAACTGTGGTAAGCAGCACGGAACACAGGTGTGTCCAGCTGCTGAGTCTACATGCAACAGTTGTGACCGTAAGGGCCACTGGTCACTCACAGTACGGTGCCCTGCCAAACGCGTCCAGTGCAATGTGTGCGGTCGTCTGGGCCA